>NC_091323.1:2198122-2247234 GCF_038502225.1 Cherax quadricarinatus | reverse complement strand
GCCTGCAGAGTCTTTTAGTTTCATACGGAATGATTTTCGTGTGCAAAAGTAGAAACAGAGGCGTGAAGCATCTATCAACCTAGAAAATGCGACATTAGTCCTATGACACCTACCTTCCACACTTGGAAGGTCCTGGAGGGATTGGTACCAAACCTGTACACGAAAATCACTCCCTAAGAAAGCAAAAGACTCGGCAGGAGATGCAACATTCCCCCGATGAAAAGCAGGGGCGCCGCGAGTGCATTAAGAGACAACACAATAAGTGTCCGGGGTCCAAGACTGTTCAACTGCCTCCCAGCATACATATGGGAAATTACCAATAGACCCCTGACTGTCTTTAAGAAGGCACTGGACAGGCATCTGAAGTCAGTACCTGACCAATCGGGCTGTGGTTCGTACGTCAGCTTGCGTGCGGCCAGTAGTAACAGCCTGGTTGATCAGACCCTGATCCACCGTGAGGCCTGGTCTCAGACCGAGCCGTGGGGGCGTTGACCCCCGAAACCCTCTCCAGGTAAACTCCAGGTAAACACCGTCAGGCTGACATCATATTATTATAAAAGACTTCATTATTCTGTTTTCAAAGTATCTGACATCTATCAGTACGATTATTTTCCATCGGATACAGAAAATGGGAAAGCATCTAAAAGGACAAACCCTTTTTTTCCAGTGGCTGGCACTATACATCCTCATGAGATTATAGTGGAGAATTGAACATTCAATTATAACACATGTAAACTTGCAATCCCTTTAATAAAAACCCATAGGACCAGGTTAGTAGTAAGTTTAATAAACAGCTTAGCACCTTACTGAGAGGTAATGAAGAATTAATTAACAGTTATTAGCTAGATAGGCGACACTCCTTTATATGTATGGTTTAACTTAAAATCACAAGCCTGGTTTACCAGCGAGATTTAATAACAGAAAAAGGCACAATACCGTCACTGGAACGATACACAAATAACCCGCACATAAAAGAGAGAAGCTTACGACGACGTTTCGGTCCGACTTGGACCATTGACAAAGTCACACGGTGTGACTTTGTCAATGGTCCAAGTCGGACCGAAACGTCGTCGTAAGCTTCTCTCTTTTATGTGCAGGTTATTTGTGTAGCGAGATTTATTATTAACTCGGCAGGTTTGACGACATATGCCCTGTCAAAATAGTTGGTAAAGATATTAATTCCAATGCTTGGCAACATTTCTACAGCACACACCCAAAAAAATTGTTGATCTCACTGACAAATTTTAAAATGTTAATGTCTAATCATTTTACACTAATAAGATCTGACGTCACGGCGTTGTTCACCCAATTGCCTGTTTCCAATTTGCTATCTTATCTGGAAAAACAATTAGACGAGTTCTTAATGTCTTTAGATCAGAATACCATTATTGAGAAGGGAATAGCTGTGGGAAATTCACTGTCCCCCGTATTGAGCAATCTGTATGTGGAGTTAGAGGCTAGGCTGTTGAGAGACATTCTGCCCTGTAAAGCTAAACAGTTCAGGTACGTGGGATGACATCTTGTGTCTCTGGCCAAATAATATGGCCGTGGACATATTTTTCCCTAGACTTAACGTTCTTGTCAAGTATATTAAATTCACCGTGAAGAAAGAAGTGGACTGTAAACTTCCATTCTTAGATGTGTTGATACATCGGGTTGGTAAAGTTTTAAAAGGTATAGTGTATACAAAAGCCAGTATTCTGTGCTCATACTTTCACTATGTGTGCAGCCCAGAGTTTCCCGAAGAAATTAGGAAAACACTTGATATTGCCAGGAAATTACGGTACCCTAAGGAATTCATGGAATCGGCATTGCTGGCAGCTACGAAAACTTATTGTCCTGCTTGATGTCAACTCATTCTTGCTTGAGTCGTTCCCTTGAACGGTTGTTCCTGGACTTACTTATTTCTGCAATATTGCAAGCTCCTGATGTGTTGATTGAAACACGAAAGGCTTGGAGCTATCATTCAATTCCCCCTGTATTTTTTTCGCATATTAACATCCTGGTTGACCAGGCAAGCACCAGACGAGTTTTGTCTATAGCTGGGCTCTGAGAGTATTAAGATTAGCGAAACTCATCAAAGGTATAACGTGTATGCGAGTTTCCTAGGATAACCTAAGGAAGTCGGTCAGAGTATTATGTAGTTTGTTGGTGAATATTATGCCACTTTCAGTTATTAATTCTGAAACTGGATGCGAATTATTCCTGGTCAGAGTGGCCAGGAGAGGAGAGTGAGGTCTGTGGGGAACTATGTTGAGCGCAGCACCTGCAGCAAGATGTCCTGAGACATCTACGTTATTTTATTGTTTTAAGTGCTCTCGTGTATACCTGTAAGGCCCTAGTGTGCAGAGGCCTGTTTAAGTTTTGGAAGAGTACTGTTTGGTGTTTCTGCCTGCTGTTAGACAGACCAGCAGAAGAAGGGGGATGGGTGTCATGGAGCCTCCCTGTCTATTGATGTTTATATATATTGTTTTACTCACTAGTAGCAGTGTGCTAGTGAGCTATTTTGAGTACTGGAGAGTGGTGATGTTGGGATGTAGTTGAATAGGTTGAATGTTGTGTACTATTAATACATATTTTTGTATAGGCAAGTTTTTCTGTCCTCTCATAATACATTGACCATTTAGATTTATGCTTCATAATTTGTACGAAGATACAATCTTTCCCTACAGTGGTTTCTTTTTCTATTTTAAATAATATAAATGCCCCTAGACTAGGCAGGTTATTTACCCTTTGGGAGCCACGACTTTTATTTACGTTACGCAGTGAAAAGTCGTAACACACAGTAATTTATTTAGATACAGGTACACATGAAATTATTATACATAGTGTAAATTACTTAGGATGATACAAAAAACTCAGAAAAAGTGACATTTTTCAATGGGGTCCTTGTAATACCCTATTATTTTAAGCTTTAAGGCAAAAACAGTGACTCATCGTCTATGGGGTCCTAGAGTAATGAAACATTACAATAATCTTGGAGCAGACTAGGTGAATAAGTAGGCAAATATGTAGACAGGGGGGGGGGTTGTTAAGAATCCTCCCCTGGAACTTCCTGAAACATTTTGTGAAGTATGGCAGTGTAGGGTGACATACAGCACCCCTGATTCGTGTAACAATGTAAAGTTACATAAAGCCAGAGCTTGGGTTTATTTATTACTCAGGTTAAATTATTCTGTCTCTATATCAGTTAATGTCGATTACATGTGGCTTTGGGCTGGCTACTGTTATTTCTTATTATTCCGTAAATAGCTTTCTGTCAACCTCTGAGTTTTCTCCCTTCCCTCCACTATTAGGTTAGACAGGGGACGGGTGGAAGTGGTTGAGGAGCGGATTACACTCACACTCCACTGTGATACTTGGTCCGGCAGCTTTACGCTTCTGCCTTGCCTCAGAGAGAACTTTCTGCCTACTGGCTTTTGCTAGTTTTGCAACACTGAGTGCAAAATATCTTGACAAAAAATTTCCATTCCCACGTGGCTTTTTCTGCACATATATACTCGTTCTTAGTTATTTCTTGTTTTCAGGAATAAAGAAGTCACTCATGGCTAAACATTTTCTCTAATAAATATCATGAACTGTACACAAGCGTCCTTTCCCACATCTTGTCTGTATCACCATACCACTTTTCATAGGAAGGGGCAAGTGTAAAGAGGAAGAGTTGATGGAATAATTCCTGCCCGTCTAGTGTCTCGTGTGGCTACTCAACCTGACATTTACTCTGTTCCATAAATGGTCTTACTCCTGGAAGACTAGAAATCTGCCCGTCTCTATCTTTATACGCGCCTCATCTCACCGTTCATCGATAAGTCCCTCTCAGGTTAAAGTCTATTATAGCGTGTGAGGCTGACACCTGAGTTTCGAACACTGACTCATACTGTCTCCAATGCTTCGATCCTTTGAACTACTTCAACAGCTGGGATCAAATCTCCATATATACTATTACTCTTTGCTTCGTATATTCCTAAAATCCTGGTAAATTTAAAATGTTTTTTTTTGGTTTCATTTAGGATTACCTTTCATGTTTTAATTATTTTTATCTTTATATCCTGTGATTTTTTTTTTGATTTTTTAAACCACTTTGTCACTTGATTATATTTATGTCCTTTATTTTCGTAGAGGCATAAAACTTGGATCGTCTCTGGAGGTTCAAGACCTTATTCCTCATGACCCACATGGAAATATAAACACATAAGCAGCATAATGTGATCCTTTATTGACAACGTTTCGCCCACACAGTGGACTTTATCAAGTCACAAACGGATCTGATCTGTTTGCGACTCGATAAAGCCCGCTCTGTGGGCGAAACGTTGTCAATAAAAGGTCACATTATACTGCTTTTGAGTTGATATTTCCATTGTGTCGGTATTTTATACCATTTATTTCCATGACTCACATTTTCTTTCCCCTGTGACTGTGGTGTGTAGAGGAAAAACCAACATGAAGTTCACAGTTACTTCAGACTAAAACGTTCTAATTACTTTGACTAGATTAAAATAAACTCAATTACTGCTGTCGTTTTTACTTTAGATAATATTATAAGCTATATAAAATAAATGGAGATTTGAAAAAATGCAGACAACCCATTTCTAACAATTAAGCATTAATACAAAATACAACTATAATGCACACCTCACTCGCACTGTGCATTGTTTTTGTGGCAAAGATGTAAATTCTGCGCGATACAAAGTAGGAAATCCATGACAGAGGCGTCACGATTACGATATACTGTGTCACGACACTGCATATAACACCAGTTGATAACAGGGTTATAAATCTGACCATAATTTTTAAAGCCAGCAGATGGCTTCTGTCAGATGACTAGAAGCTCCAACGGCGGATCATCATCTAAGACCCGCGTCAGGAAACGCTTGTCCTGTTTCCTGACGAATCTTACCTAGCACCAGTTGATGCAACAAGGCTACAACGGGTGCATGGTATCGTGTGACAGAATCGGATTCTAGTATTTAAAATACAGTAATTAATTAAATAACCATAGTCAATTTTATTCAGAGCTTTAATGTGAAGATTTATTCTTCTTTAATACCTTTGTGATGTGGACAGGAAGGAGTGATGATGAGTATTGAGGGAGTGATGAACAATGTTGACGGAGTGATGAGTTGTGTATCACAAGTATTATTAGCACATATTGTATGAACGATGAGTAAACATAGAGATGCCAGCTGGGAGAGCCACTTATGGTCAATTAGAACTTTCAACTCACTCACTAATTGTTGACATGACACATTCCGCGAAATATCTGAAACGGTAGAGGAAGTGGAGTCAAGATATAGCCTAGTAATGTAAATATTAATGAAATATGTCATGGCCAATTTAAGATTTTTTAACTGATGTTATTGTTTCATAGGTAATGTTACCGGTCGACTGATGTTACCGGTCCACTGGTGATGTTCCTGCTACACTGATGTCACTGATCCACTGGTGATGTTCCTGCTACACTGATGCAACTGCTCCACTGGTGATGTTGCTGCTTCATTGATGTTGCTGCTACACTGATGTTGCTGCTACGCTGATGATGCTGCTGCTACACTGATGCTGCTGCTACACTGATGTTGCTGCTACACTGGTGATGATGCTGCTACACAGGTGATGTTGCTGCTACACTGGTGATGTTGCTGCTACACTGAAGTCCCTCCTCCACTGATGTTGTTGCTGCTACATTGATGGCGCTGCTACACTGATGTTCCTGCTACACTGGTGATGTTCCTGCTACACTGGTGACGTTCCTCCTACACTGATGTCACTGCTCCACTGGTGATGTTGCTGCTACATTGATGTTGCTGCTACACTGGTGATGTCGCTGCTACACTGGTGATGTCGCTGCTACACTGGTGATGGCGCTGCTACACTGGTGATGGCGCTGCTACACTGGTGATGGCGCTGCTACACTGGTGATGGCGCTGCTACACTGGTGATGGCGCTGCTACACTGGTGATGGCGCTGCTCCGCTTGTGATGGCGCTGCTACACTGGTGATGTTGCTGCTCCGCTGGCGATGTTGCTGCTACACTGGCGATGTTGCTGCTACACTGGCGATGTTGCTGCTACACTGGCGATGTTGCTGCTACACTGGCGATGTTGCTGCTGCACAGGCGATGTTGCTGCTACACTGGCGATGTTGCTGCTAGACTGGTGACGTTGCTGCTACACTGGTGATGTTGCTGCTTCGCTTGTGATGTCACTGCTACACTGGTGATGTTGCTGCTACACTGGTGATGTTGCTGCTACACTGGTGATGTTGCTGCTACACTGGTGATGTTGCTGCTACACTGGCGATGTTGCTGCTGCACTGGCGATGTTGCTGCTACACTGGCGATGTTGCTGCTTCACTGGTGATGGCGCTGCTACACTGGTGATGGCGCTGCTCCGCTTGTGATGGCGCTGCTACACTGGTGATGTTGCTGCTCCGCTGGCGATGTTGCTGCTACACTGGTGATGTTGCTGCTCCGCTGGCGATGTTGCTGCTACACTGGCGATGTTGCTGCTACACTGGCGATGTTGCTGCTACACTGGCGATGTTGCTGCTACACTGGCGATGTTGCTGCTGCACTGGCGATGTTGCTGCTACACTGGTGATGTTGCTGCTACACTGGTGACGTTGCTGCTACACTGGCGATGTTGCTGCTACACTGGCGATGTTGCTGCTACACTGGTGATGTTGCTGCTTCGCTTATGATGTCACTGCTACACTGGTGATGTTGCTGCTACACTGGCGATGTTGCTGCTACACTGGTGATGTTGCTGCTACACTGGCGATGTTGCTGCTACACTGGTGATGTTGCTGCTACACTGGCGATGTCGTAGCTACACTGGTGATGTTGCTGCTACACTGCCAGTGTTACTGTTCCACTGGTGATGCTACTGCTACACTGGTGGTACCGCTTCTCCAGTGGTTGTATTCACCATTTGAACTGTTACTTTATACCTGGTAATGCCAAATTACCAGTGGAGGTGACACCTTCGTCTCCACTGGTGGTCTTACAAGTGGTGGCGGTGTTGCTGCTGTTGCTAGGCTGGCAGTGTTGCTGCTGTTGCTAGGCTGGCAGTGTTGCTGCTGTTGCTAGGCTGGCAGTGTTGATGCTGTTGCTAGGCTGGCAGTGTTGCTGCTGTTGCTAGGCTGGCAGTGTTGCTGCTGTTGCTAGGCTGGCAGTGTTGCTGCTGTTGCTAGGCTGGCAGTGTTGCTGCTGTTGCTAGGCTGGCAGTGTTGCTGCTGTTGCTAGGCTGGTGCTGTTGCTGCTGTTGCTAGGCTGGTGCTGCTGTTGCTAGGCTGGTGTTGCTGCTGTTGCTAGGCTGGCGGTGTTGCTGCTGTTGCCAGGCTGGCGGTGTTGCTGCTGTTGCCAGGCTGGCGGTGTTGCTGCTGTTGCCAGGCTGGCGGTGTTGCTGCTGTTGCCAGGCTGGCGGTGTTGCTGCTGTTGCCAGGCTGGCGGTGTTGCTGCTGTTGCTAGGCTGGTGATGTTGCTGCTGTTGCTAGGCTGGCAATGTTGCTGCTGTTGCTAGGCTGGCGGTGTTGCTGCTGTTGCTAGGCCGGCGGTGTTGCTGCTGTTGCTAGGCTGGCGGTGTTGCTGCTGTTGCTAGGCTGGCAATGTTGCTGCTGTTGCGAGGCTGGCGGTGTTGCTGCTGTTGCTAGGCTGGCGGTGTTGCTGCTGTTGCTAGGCTGGCGGTGTTGCTGCTGTTGCTAGGCCGGCGGTGTTGCTGCTGTTGCTAGGCTGGCGGTGTTGCTGCTGTTGCTAGGCTGGCAATGTTGCTGATGTTGCTAGACTGGCAATATTGCTGCTGTTGCTAGGCTGGCAGTGTTGCTGCTGTTGCTAGGCTGGCGGTGTTGCTGCTGTTGCTAGGCTGGCAATGTTGCCAGGTGCTGTCACCTCCACACAGCAGCTGTTGAGGCGCTGTCACCTCCACACAACAGCTGTTGAGGCGCTGTCACCTCCACACAGCAGCTGTTGAGGCGCTGTCACCTCCACACAGCAGTTGTTGAGGTGGTGTCTCCTCCACACAGCAGCTGTTGAGGTGCTATCACCTCCACACAGCAGCTGTTGAGGTGCTGTCACCTCCACACAGCAGCTGTTGAGGTGCTGTCACCTCCACACAGCAGCTGTGGAGGTGCTGTCACCTCCACACAGCAGCTGTGGAGGTGCTGTCACCTCCACACAGCAGCTGTGGAGGTGCTGTCACCTCCACACAGCAGCTGTGGAGGTGCTGTCACCTCCACACAGCAGCTGTGGTGGTGCTGTCACCTCCACACACCAGCTGTTGAGGTGCTGTCTCCTCCACACAGCAGCTGTTGAGGTGCTGTCACCTCCACACAGCAGCTGTTGAGGTGCTGTCACCTCCACACAGCAGCTGTTGAGGTGGTGTCACCTCCACACATCAGCTGTTGACGTGCTGTCACCTCCACACATCAGCTGTTGAGGTGCTGTCACCTCCACACAGCAGCTGTTGAGGTGCTGTCACCTCCGTACAGCAGCTGTTGAGGTGCTGTCACCTCCACACAGCAGCTGTGGAGGTGCTGTCACCTCCACACAGCAGCTGTGGAGGTGCTGTCACCTCCACACAGCAGCTGTTGAGGTGGTGTCTCCTCCATACAGCAGCTGTTGAGGTGGTGTCTCCTCCATACAGCAGCTGTTGAGGTGCTGTCACCTCCACACAGCAGCTGTTGAGGTGGTGTCACCTCCACTCAGCAGCTGTTGAGGTGGTGTCTCCTCCATACAGCAGCTGTTGAGGTGCTGTCACCTCCACGCAGCAGCTGTTGAGGTGCTGAGGGACCACATCGACTCTAGTTGAGGGACTGATTACCTCATTCTCCTCCTGTTCAAGTTTATCCTTTGTATGGACTGATGAAGCCACTCTGTAGCGAAACGTTTCCTCAGTAAAGATACCCAAGAGTTGCACATGTGTCTAATTTAACAACATGTCGGTTCTTTGAACCATTCATCTACAGCTGTTGAGGTGCTGTCACCTCCACACAGCAGCTGTTGAGGTGGTGTCACCTCCACACAGCAGCTGGTGAGATGGTGTCACCTCCACACAGCAGCTGTTGAGATGGTGTCACCTCCACACAGCAGCTTTCACTCGCTACCGGTCAGAGCTCTCCAAGAGGAGCGTCTCACGTTGCTTTTATTTTCAGAGTTATTGGCAGTAACTCTCCTCTAGATCGTAAGTGATGCTTTGGTATTCATGACTTCTTTTACGATACAGGCGTAAGAGCCACGTCTTGCTGGTCAGGGTAGGAGACATGGTGATATTACCTGTACATGGTAGCAGTCACGGAGATATTACCCGGCCATGGTAGCAGTCACGGAGATATTACCCGGCCATGGTAGCCGCCTGGGTGATATTATTAGCTTGTTATTTAAAATATGTTTAATATGTGAGAAATTTGTCCAGGCCATTTGTCAGAGCTGTTACAGAGTTATATGAACAATGACCATAACTGTCCTACAATTTGGAAAGATCAGTTTAGTCGATGTGATATATAAGCGAATATATATTGCGATACATGATATATATGTCGTGCCGAATAGGTAAAACTTGCTATCAGCGCTCTTCTTACCGAATAGGGCAAACGAAAATTTGAGTATGCAATAATTTAGCAAAAATCATTCTGAACCTAACGAGAAAAATATGTTTGTATTTATTAAATTATTGTAAACCTATGTGAAAATATTTAGTTGGATTAGACAAAATTAAACTGCGCTTGTTATAATAATGCTAGGTAAGTTTCCTAAGCTTCTTTTGTTACAAATTCATTATTTTTTATGTTTAAATAAAAACTATATCCTTAAATGTATAAGAGAAAATGTCAATATCGTGTCAGGAAATCTCTTGCAGTTCATTTCACTTTCTTTATATTGAAATTGCATCGTTAGTTATAATATATTCACATATACTGTTCACTATACAAATATATTTTCTAACCAGGCATGTTCTTTCACTCGCTCGCATGCTTTATTCATATTATTAGCGTTATTCAGTTGTTTATGCGTCAATTCCTGTAGTCAGGAGTTCTTTCCGGTCTTCCTGAAGATTTATTTACCTGCTGACATGCAAGGCGGTACTAAACCATCAACATTCCTCTGCGTCGCCAGAAATATTCGCTTGTGTTTACCTTCAGAATACCAAATATGATGTTCTCAAACTCAGCCTCCGGAGAGTTCAAATAGAAATTGGGTGAAAAGAAAATGGTATTGAATTTTGTGTTGCCAGGGTGAGGGAAGCAAAGCGTTATGCTTATGGGACCGAAACACTTGGTGTTTTGATATGGAAAACTGAAAATAACTCACTTATTTTGGTACTATTTATAAATATGTTATGTAAATAATCGGTAAGCATGAGACACATACTGAAGGTTCACAAGACCGCCAGTAGATCAAGAAGGCACATGTGCAACATATGTAACATAGTATGGATACCAGTGTTGCACATGTGTTGTAATAAGACTCGTAAACAGTAACCATCAACTGAGATTCAACTATCAAGTTGCATGTTTGCAATGGAACTCTGTCAAACGGTTCAAACAATAATAGGATTTATAGTTTCTTCTGTGTCATAATAAACGGCAAGAAAATATTTAAAATGCAGTTTTTTGTATTAAGAATAAGTTTTCCTTTTTCTAATATTTCTTTTTTAGACGTTATTCCTGTCATATTTTCCTGAGAAGACGCGATATAATTATCTCTTTCCCTTAGTAGTAACTCCTTTTCGTGAATGCGATTATAAATAGATTAAATCCCAGACATATTTAAATATGTTTGTTAAAAATGTGGAAAATAAAGCAAGTCCACAAGCCTTGTTGAATTTTTTCAAGGGTCCTCGGAGAGTGCACGATGGACCTTGATAAACCACTAAGCATATTAATGTTGCTTCAGACAGGTGTAATGTCGAGGATGTAGAAAATGGCTAATGTAATTCCTGTTTTTAGAGCAGGAGATTAACCATTAATACTAAAATTTATCACATTAATCCTGACCACCATTGTCAGCAGGATAATAAAGCCGTCTATAAAAGTATAGTTTGATTCCTGACCCTTAATACAGACACACAATGTTTCAGTCTATGTAGACGAACTCGTCTCCAGGCTAAAGGAAAGACCAACTGAAAAAAATTAATGGTGATGGACTGATTACGTCACCTCTACTTCACCACTCTTTCTACTCTCTCCATTTTTATCACCTCTGACCTCGACTGAATAAGCCTTTTGTGTAGGTAAAACAATGAGACACACACATTTGCATCACTTGGGAATCTTTTTTTGCCGAAACCCTACGCCTTCAAGACAGCCATGTTTAGTGGGTCACATATTGACATGATCAGCCCGTCACCCTCGGCGGGAAGTTGTCAGTCCCTCAAGCCCTCAAGCACAGACGTGCGGCCATGTCTCATATACTTGAAAAGTAATATCAAGTAACTGGAGTTGAAGTCACAGGCGAAAGCAGATGATGCTAAACTGTTGTTTAGAGAAAAAGTTGCAAAAGACTTCCCCTGTACTAAGATTACCATTGTGATGCTGTGTCAGACAATTTTCACATTATTGATGGTGTACAGTGTCGACTAGTTGAAAACTACGATTCATTTGCGTCATACATTTCTGACTGAAGAAACCTGTTGTGTTTGTGGAACTTTTCGTTAATAAATCTACCAGAGTGCTTCAAATGTCTTATTTATAAACTTATCAGTATTGTATACCTTCCCTCCAGTCCATTTCCTAACAATGTTGTTGCTGTTCTTACTGACTTCTTCAACATATCTGTGCTTCTAGCTATTTCCAGTCTCTCTCCAAGTCTGCCACGGCTTACCTCATCCCCACGTAGCATACGAACTTCAAAGACCCGAGGATCTGCAGGCTTATGAGTCTGCTAGAAATCCTCGGGAAGTTATTTGAGAGACTATCTCCCCTATTAGGATTCCAACCATCTTCTTCAAGACCGCTTTTGTTGTCAACGACTTTGAAAAGGCCTTCGACACGGTCTTGTGAGACGGTCTAAGGTTCAAACTATGCATTTCTTTCCAATTTCTCACGAACCTGGCGGCCGTGCTATCCTGGAGTTTACCTGGAGAGGGTTTCGGGGGTCAACGGCCCCGTGGCTCGGTCTGAGACGAGGCCTATGAGGATAAGTTCTGAAAATGTCTATATTTGACTACTTAACACTCCTCGTAAGAGTCCCCGAAAACTCCGTGCTCTCTTTCTCGCTTCTCGTTCTCTACACCAACGTCATACAAGAACCTATAGTCAAACTAGTCACATACTCAAGCATCAGTCATTTCACACTCAGAACATGACACGAGATCGATAGGATTATCGACTGGGAAATACAGTTGATCATTACAAATGTGCCAACCAATAAAAAATAGTTTATAATCACTTTAATAAAATAACCCCACCTCCTCCAGTCTACCTCAGACCCATAACAACACACACCTCAGTACCCCACCACACTCCGTCACCATACTTGTGTATGCAGGTTATGTCGCGTTAATGTTTCGTCCGCCGGAGTCTGTCAATTCACGTAAAAAACATATAAGACATAGGTATTTATATGGGTTATAGAGAAGTTCTATCTTCAGTTTCTTCTGCATGCTCCTCCACTATCACTGCTGTTTCGTTTATCATCTTATACCACCAAATTTTCAATATTTACTAATACTCCAACCTCATTCTGCCTATTGCTGGAATACTCAAAATCCACTATATCGCAACCCTGATAATTGCATATAATTTATACTGCAAAATCCTCGTTTAAGTTAGTTCCTTTTCACACAAATCATACCTCTAAATATTTCTAATTTAAAGCCCCAACAGCTCCCTATACTGTGCTAGCTTCCACTATAGCCTTAGATAAATGAACCCCATCCCTGGCACACTTGTAAATCTTGTCAACTCAATATGAATTTCTTCAACCTGTTTTTGAAAATACCCAGTTTTAGCTTCAGGAACCCTAGAAGACAGATTGCTCCACTTATCGCCAATTTGATTTACGAATCAGTGGTTTCGTCCATTCTTTCTAAAGCGTAATTTATCCAATTTAAATTCATTTTAGGCTTTTTTTGGGGAGGAATATCCTCAGTACCTTATTTACGTCACTAATGTGCCTCTTCCACTTACATCAACCATGTCTTCCCCTCATTGTAAATATTACATGAAAATGAAGGTTCAGGCTTCTCAGTACCTTTGAATTAAAAATTTATTTTAAAAGTTAATATTTTATTATAAACTTTGGCAATTGATGCCAACAAGTGTTTATAAAGACATATGAGCAAATACTAGGATATATTTATTACATAATCAAGTGAACCCGAGAACTTAATCACTTCTAACAAACATATATATCAAAATGCAAGATACTAGAACCATCACTAATCAGAATATAAAAATAACTTCCATCAGGACAATGGCTCTCTGTTAACGGAACCAACGGTAGCCAGGAGAGATAAGTCCACTGACTTAGGATTACAAGATGATTCATAGTAATCCACCTGTGGTGAATCTTCAGGGCAACGATGGAAGGTGGGCAGTGATAGGGCAGAAAGGAACGAGGCTGAAGATCAAAATATATATGGAAATTTGAAAATGAGATAGATGCATGAAACTGCAGTGGAAACCTCCACTGCAGTTTTCTGTACTGTCTGATGAACGTAGATGGACTAATGGGAAGGACATGATGAGGTGCACCAGGGAAGGTACGAATATTGTTCTTGTAGGTTACAGCCAGATTGTGTTCATGGATAGGGTGTGTACGACCCTTATTGGTCCAAGAATTTGTTTTCATAATACTAGTATGGATAGGGTTTTCTGTTTGAAGGTTAGAAATAGGAGGCAAAGGAGTTGCTGTCAAGTAGCAGGGATAGAGGATATTGTTAGCGGATATTGCAGCGCCATTTATTGACAACTGGGACCACTTCTAAGGCAGAAATGACATATATGCCAGGGTTTCTTTATATAGGGTGAAGGCATTAACAAGCTCATTGGAGGGAGCTGTTGGGGCTTTAAACTAAAATAGTTAGAGGCAGGTTTTTTTTTTTTTTGTAGGAAAAAATAAATATGCTGCAATAGAACTGAGGATTGGGATTTATCAGGGTAGCAGTTTTGTGGATATTAAAGATACCAGTTGTAGGCAGAAGGGCAAAACGCAGGACTACTGGTTATTGGAAATTATATGACACTTGATTAGGGTAGCAGCAGCGATAGTGGAGGAGCAAGAATGAGCAGTGAGAAGAATTAAGGAGAATTTTTCTCAGTACATATCACACACATAGTTGTAGCACTAGAAATAAGATTGACGAGTTGAGATTACTTGAATGTGTGGTATAACATTAATGTATTTGCAGTAACTGACATAATTTAATTTGAATAATCGGTTTTAAAAGGTTGTTCCACAATGACAAAAATAATGGAAGAGGCGGAGCGGCATTACATGTCCGATAAAATTTGAATTACATGAAAAAGGGAATAAAAACGAGAAACACAGTCTATCTGGGTAGATTTTATAAAGGACATTAAAATTATTATAGGCGTTGCATACGGTCCCCCAAACTTAGGGGTCAAGAGTGACTAATTTGGGAGATAATTTAGGCTTCAAGGGACGATATCGTAGTAATTGGATTAAAAAAGTCACGAGAAAGCACTACAACATATTTAAAAATATTTGGGTCCTGGGACTTGATTACTTCTAACATTCGAAAGTCGAAAATAACAATAAATAAAAGCAGGAAGTAGGGTGTGTCACAGTGATCTGAAAAATACAAGTGAGGCTTCTTAAGATAAGGTCATGTAGATAATGAGATTACAATATTCTTGTGGTGTGATGCCAGGTTAAGTATCCTGTGTGCCAGTGCCTTTGAAATTTTGTAGATTCTAGTATTATATTACACGGTGTCAGTGACCGCAATTAGCAAAACTTCTAGATATCGTCGGCGTCAAAGGTCACGTTCAGTGAGGACGAGTTTTATCTCATTACAGCTCATCAAATGTCCCATGGGGTTCCTATTCAGGACAAACGTACTTTAAGTCGTCCTTGTTGCAGACGCTTCGGTGTTCACTTGGGCTGACCGAAAGATTTTTGACTGTTTCACCCATATATTTGTTGGAACAGTATCCACAGGGAATGAAGACACCTGCTGTGGAAGGAAGTTACAAGTATGAGACTTGGCTTCTTAGTGAGGTCTTGGAAGGAGGAGGGTACATTTATGATGTTTACATCGATATTGCTTCTAGCAAATACCTGGTAGGTGTTCCTCTCAACCTCACCATACAGGAGCATTATGGACTGCTTATAGGAATTTTGTGTGGGGGATCTGTCGAGGATAGCTAATGCCTTGAGTCCGTAGTCCCGAATGAAGATTATTATTATTATAATCAAAAAGAAGCGCTAAGCCACAAGGACTATACAGCGCTGCAGGGCAGGAAGGAAGTGAGGGCATCAGGTGGCAAAAGGGAGATGGATGAGCAACAGGTTACGGATAACAGCGGGGCAGTGGATGGTGAAAGGGTAAAGGGCAGCAAGAGACTGAACCAGAAAGGGCTGAGGGGAGTGCGAAAAGTATCATCAGAGTTTGTGGAGTAAATCGGTCGTTGTCAAGAAGTCAATGAGAGAGTCAGGATTAAAGGAGGGTCCATCAGCAAGAAGGGAAGGTAAAGAGAGAGTAGTAGAACGAAGACGACGTTGGAGGTAAATTCTGCGTGCTCGTTGATAGAGAGGGCAGTCTAACAGAATGTGGCTAATTGATACTGGAACTTGACACTGCTCACAGAGAGGAACAGGGTGCCTCTCCATGAGATACCCATGAGTAAGACGAGTGTGGCCAATGCGAAGGCGGGAGAGAGTGGTCTCCCAACTTCGGCACTGATGACAAGAAGACGGCCAGTAACCTATGCTCGGTTTAACAGAATGAAGTTTGTTACCGAGCAGAGTTGACCACCGTTGTTGCCAACGGGTGCGAAGGTGGGTAGCTATTGCAGCAAAATAGTCCAGAAATGGAACACCTCGATAGGAAATTGGTAGGTCATATACTGCTGACCGCGCAGCAGTGTCTGCCTGTTCATTGCCCTGTACGTCGACATGACCAGGGACCCAACAAAAAACAATATCTTTATGTTTGGTAGAGATACGGCGTAGCCAAAGTTGGATACGGAGAACTAGGGGATGAGATGTATCAAATTTTCGTATAGCCTGTAGAGCACTAAGGGAGTCTGAGACTACTACAAATGATGACACAGGCATAGATGCAATACGAATAAGTGCTGCAAGAATGGCATACAGTTCAGCAGTAAAAATGCTAGCTGAAGATAGTAAATGCCCTCGTACGACGCTGTCCGGAAACACTGCTGCGAATCCGACGCCGTCTGAAGACTTAGAGCCATCTGTGTACACAGCGGTGGCATGAGAATGGGAGTGGAAGTGATCAAGAAAAAGAGAGCGGGAAGCCACCGTAGGCAGTTGAGCTTTCGAGCAAGGGAGTGAGAAAGAACAGACCCGAACAGCTGGAACTTCCCAGGGGGGCAGGGAAAATTGAGATGCTACATGAACATATAAAGGTGGTAACTGAAGGGAAGACAAGAGTGAATGTAGGCGAAGAGAAAAGGGACGGAGCAAACAGGGGCGGCGAACGAATAAAGAATGTCTACTAATATCGGTGACCATTCTATAAATGGAAGGATTGTGTAGATCGTGAGAGCGTACATAGTAACGAAGGCAATGGGCATCACGGCGATCAGACAAGGATGGAACATTTGCTTCTGTATAGAGGCTCTCAACAGGGGAAGAGCGAAAAGCACCAAGGCACAAACGTAAGCCTTGGTGATGGATAGAGTTAAGGCTAGAGAGAGTAGCAGGAGAGGCCGCGGAATAAATCTGGTCACCATAATCGAGTTTCGATAAAACGAGGGCTGAATGTAGGCGAAGCAGAGTTCGACGATCAGCTCCCCAGGAAAGATGAGCAAGGGTTTTAAGAAGGTTTAGCCGGCTGTGACAAGTTGCCTTCAGAGAGGTAATGTGAGGTTTCCAGGTTAACCGACGGTCAAAGAGAAGGCCTAGAAACCTGACTGTATCACGTTCGGGGATACGGGAGCCATAGAGATACAAATGATGATCGGAGATAACAGAGCGTCTAGTGAAAGTAATTTGGTGAGTTTTGGTACTTGAAAATTTAAACCCATGTGTGGTGGCCCAAGTGGAAACACGGTCGACCGCATGCTGGAGAGAAACTGCAATAAGGTGACAGTCAGCGCCTGCACAAGCAATAGCGAAGTCATCAACATAGAGTGATGACCAAATATTGGGTGGAAGAACAGAGGCCAAATCATTTATAGCAAGGAGAAAAAGTGTTGTGCTTAGAACACATCCCTGAGGGACACCTTCAGCTTGGACGAAGTCCGGGGAAAGAACATTATTGACTCGAACACGGAAATGTCTGTCAGTTAAAAAGTTCTTAAGGAAGGATGGTAGATTGCCTCGGAGGCCTAAGGAATGGGCCTGGGCCAAAATATTATACCTCCAAGTTGTGTCATATGCCTTCTCAAGGTCAAAAAATATGGCAATAACTGAGTGATTATTCGCAAAGGCATTACGAACATACGTATCCAAGCGTAGTAAGGGGTCTATGGTAGAACGACCCTTACGAAAGCCATATTGACTAGCGGAGAGACTGTTGTGAGTCTCTAAATACCACATTAAACGTCGATTTACGAGGCGTTCCATCACTTTGCAAACTGCACTTGTAAGAGCGATGGGGCGATAGTGGGAGGCATCATGTCCTGTAGTACCCGGTTTGCGGAAAGGGAGAACAATGGCAGATTTCCACAGCTGGGGAAGAACTCCTTGTGCCCAAATAAGATTGAAGAGGTGTAAGAGGACTACAAGGGCTGACCGATGTAAATGTTGTAACATACGAATATGAATGTCATCAGGCCCAGCTGCCGATGATCGGCAAGCTGAGAGCGTTGCCTCCAGTTCTTGAAGTGTAAAAGGCACATTATACTGTTCTTCTCCGAGAGAAGAAAAGTCCAAGGGTACTAACTCTCTGGCAGACTTTGAGGAAAGAAACGAGGGGCATAGATGGAGCCCTCGGGAAATACGGACCAGATGTGTGCCAAGTTCAATGGCAACGTCGAGAGGGTTTGCTATATCAACACCAGTGACCCGTAGAACAGGAGCCGGGTCAGGAGAGTATTTACCACTCAATTTCCTCACTTTTTTCCAGACTGCACTCATAGAAGAAGCAGAGGTGATGGTGGAAACATAGTCTCGCCAACAAGTGCGTTTAGCTTCACGGATGACACGGCGAGCGATCGCACGCTTCTGCTTAAAATCAACAAGTCTCTCAGCGGTTCTATTGTACCGGTACCTGCCCCATGCAGCACGTTTCAAACGTACTGCACGAGCACAAGCAGGAGACCACCAAGGCACGCACTTCTGAGAATGCCTGCCTGAGGTTTGGGGTATAGAATGAGAAGCTGCGGTATAAACTGATGTCGAGAAGATGTGTAGGAGCTCATCAATGGAGGATGAAGAAGGAACCTCACTAAAAGCAGTGAGGTGTGAGTAAAGATCCCAATTTGCCCGATCAAATTGCCAGCGAGGGCTACGGGAAGGTGGTGAATAGGAAGGAGAAGTAAGAATGATCGGAAAATGATCGCTGTCATGTAAGTCTGGTAGAACAGACCAGGTGAAGTCTAGTGCAGTGGAGGAAGAGCAGACTGATAGATCGATGCAAGAGAGAGTATGAGTACGAGGATCAAAATGGGTGGGAGTACCCGTATTTAAAACATGGAGGGGGTGAGAGGCAAGAAAAGCCTCCAACTGAATGCCACGTGAGTCACAATGAGACCCCCCCAGAGGAAATGGTGGGCATTAAAATCACCAAGTAACAGAAGTGGTGGTGGTAAGGATGAAACAAGAAAGGCAAAGTCTGGGATAGAAAATGCTCGAGAAGGAGAGAGATATAAAGAACATATTGTAAACCACTTATTCAAGTGGATACGGGCTGCAGTGTAATGCAGCGAGGTATGGACAAATAGTTGACAGTACGGAATATCATTGCGTAGAAGAAGGGCACTTTCATTAAAGGTCCCATCTGAGAAAGGATCCGAAGAATACAATAAATTATAGCCTGAGATAGGTTGGAAAACAGCCGAGTGTAATTTTGGTTCTTGTAAGCAAGCACCAACAGGGGAAAACCTGGAAAGCAACATCTGAAGCTCACCCCGATTACCCCTGAGGCCGCGGATATTCCACTGTAAATAGGCCATGATTGGCGATGAAGAAAATATCAGGAATCTGTAGGTAAAGGCACCTACGGACTAGAGGGGTTAGAAAAGTCAATGTGTGGTGGCATTGGAAGATGTTCAAGTAGCGAAGTAACGGAGCGTTGCGAAGAATGGGGTTGTGAAGATGGAGGAGAGGGAAGAGAAGGAACAGGAAGTGAATCAGTGTCCATTGAAGGTTTAGTCTCTGCAATATATTCTGAAATGGCTTCAAGTGTTTCTGAATTCAAAGATGTATGGGAAACCATATTGGAGATAGGAGGAGGAGGGTGAGTAAAGATTGGGACAGTAATGGACTGTACCAAAGTAGAGGGGGAGGGAAAAGTGTAAGGGACTGGAGATGAAGTGTGGGGGGGGACAGAAGAGGTAGAAACCTGGGAGGTGACAGAAGAGGGAGAAACTTGGGAGGGGACGGGGGTGGAAGGCATAGTACGAGGAGGAGGGTGAATCTCCACACTTGTAATAGAGCCAGAGAGAGGGGAAGAACTAGGTACAGAGACTGGAAAGGTAATGTGTGGAGGTGGAAGAAGGGAAGGAAGGGGCAAAGAAGATTTGAGCAATGTGGATTTTTTGGACTTCTGAGTAGAGGGGCGATTGGTATTAGGTGTCGTACGAGGTCTTGTCGATACTGGGGCTTGTGAGGAAGGACGCGAAGATGTGAGAACAGACTGAGTTGTAGTCGGGACGTCAGAGCCAAGGACAGCAAAAGGATTAGATGCCGTAGTGGCTATGGGAGGGGTAACAACAGAGGAGGCTGCAGAAGATGGGACCCCAGAAGTGGGGGGACGTTTGGAAACACGAGAATAAGAAACACGGGGTAGTCTCCCTTGGAGGCGGAGATGAGTAACTGCCATAGCATAAGGGAGACCTTCTGCCTCTTTGAGGCAACGGATTTCACGTTCATTTAAGTAGACCTGGCAACGGCGGGAGTACGAAGGGTGAGCTTCATTACAATTAAGGCAAGATGGAGGTTGACTGCAAGATGTATTAGAATGGTTGTCGGCACCACAGACTGGGCATTCGGCCATAGATCTGCAATATTTCGCTGGGTGACCAAAACGCCAGCAATTTCTACATTGTTGCGGTGTAGGTATCACCTTTCGAACTTGTAACCGATGTCCCGCGACATATACAGAGGACGGGAGTTCTCGGCTGTCAAAAGTTAAACGAGCCACATTGCAAGGGTAACGTCTCCGCCCCCGGGCAGGAAGGACATAAGTGTCTACTTTGAGGATTGGGAGATCCTGGAGTTCCAGCTGTTCAAAAATATCATTGCCACATGACTGGAAATTCTGTTGGACTATGGTATGGGGCAGAATGACAGTACCACTACAAGAATTGAGAGAAAGATGTTTTTCAATAGTGATAGGAGTAGTATCGATATTCGAAAGGAGAGAAAGATCATGAGCTTGGGTAGCATTCTGGACAGTGACGATGCGTGTACCGCTCTTGAGAGCGTGAAATGAAATATCTCTGCCAACATGACGCAGGAGCGCTTTGGCAATACTATGGTCAGAAAGGTAGGCAGAAGAAGAAGTTGGTCTTAAAGTAAAGAATTTAGTCCATTGTGTGGTCCGAAACTGAGCGTGGAGAGGGAGTGCTTGACGTGTCGGTCGTTTCCGAGTAGAATGGGAAGGTAACGACGGAGCATCATCAGGAGATTGACGTTGGCGTTTAGGAGTAGGACCGGAGTTGGTCCGGCAGGAAATGGGTGGGCGATTCGAAAATTGCCGTACCGTAGAGGGAGAAGCCGGAAGCATAGTCAAAGGAGAGCGGAGTTCAGACAAATCGAAGGAGTCAGTCGAAGCCCCGGTACCTGAAGCGGGTGAGGAAACAGCACCAGCAAGAGGTACAGGGGCATCAGGAGTGTCCGAAGAGTGGTCTAAACACAAGGCAGGGTCAGAATGGGGTGCGGTATCAAGAAGGGGCCCGGGGGTAGTGGTTTCATGGACTAGGGCTGCCATGGTTAGGTTACTCCTTTGCTTTTTGTTTTTAAGAAAAAAAAAGAAAGAAGAAAAGAAAATAAAAATAAAAAAAAGAATAAAAAAAGGGGGGAGCGGGGAGGAATAGTTCCCAGGAGGAATGAAAGGGCCGGAAATCCCCCTCCGCGCCCAAGAGGACTCGACACCGCTAGTAGCGCAGATGCAGCATGGAACCCGTGCCATACCCTACCCTTCATGCCAGTAAACCAGCAATCTGGGATAGCAACCTCACATCTGCCGAGCTACCTCGGTGGACAAAAGAGAGGGCGGCCGGATATCCGCCACAAAGCATACCTCCTTCAGCCACCACCCCCGGAATCCGAAAGGTGGCTTCCAGAGATACACCCGTCGCCCAAAAGACACCCAAAGCCACTCCGGGATACCGGAGAGGGATCGGGACATCCCTAGGCAATCCAGATTCCACGGCAAACTACGCCACCGCCAAGAAACCTCAACGGAATGGGATGGACCCCGGTGTCCTTTCCCCTACCTAGGAACTAGCGCGCCTGTGGGAGAAATCACGAAGGCTAAAAAGAGGAAGGGCAAAAGGGAGGGGTGAGGAGGAGGAGGAGGAATGGAAAAAGGGGAGGATGGGGAGGATGGGATAGGGGAGGGGAGAATGGGGGGTAATTAGGTTCGGTCTGAGGAAGAAGACCGACAGGGCTAATTCCTCAGACCAAGAGCCTCTTCACCACGCCAAGGAGCCCCCCTTGAAGAGGCCCGAATGAAGAAAGATGGCAATTGAAGAAGTGTGCAAGCTTGTGTTACGCAGTGCATTCCTCTTAAATGAAACCAAGGCCGGAGACGGGAAGACCTCTCAAGAAGAAGCCTGTAAGAACTATTCTTTCAGTGCGGGCGGCATGGTGAAAAGAGAAAGAAATGAGATCATCCATGTTGGTAGGGTTTCTATACACTCTGAAGAGAAGGTTTTCGCTGGAGGAGGTTTTGCACAGGAGGACGTCGTGGAAAGGAAGTTTGCCTTTATTTTCGAGTTACAGTAAAAACATTATATATTGCTAGACATAGCTGATTTTGTCGAGGAGAACCCGGATATTAAAACGTTTGGCATAGAAAAATAAGATATCGCCAACGCTTCTTGGCCAGGAAAAGGTGATGGGAATACAAATGTTGAATTTCTCGGTCTCATGGTTCTCTATGAAGATGTTGGAGAACACAACACTGGGGATGCTACCTCATGCAATCCAAATGGACTGTTTAAATCAGTTATCCTGATACTTGAAGAGGTTAAAATTGAAACGGAGATCCACTTATGAAGTCCTTGAGAGGTAATAGGTGGTTATGATTATCGCCAATCTCCGTCTCAGAATATTTATGGCAGTATCAGTAAGTACGTTGGTAAAGGGATCTGTGACATTGAAATATGCCATGGTCTTGCTGTCGACATTCAGGTTGGAAATACAAGAAAATCTATAGTCACATGACTTTCTAGAATTAATTAACGAGTTTTTTAAACAGTCTGTGACAAAACCACCGAGGGAATATAACCTGCTTGATTTAGTTCTGGTAAACAAGGAAACCCTTGTTAATAATCTGGAGATTACAGAGGAGCTTCGGACAAGAGACTACAAATCGATTATATTTAACACTGAGTGGAAGTATGATTTTCGTTTAGCAGATAACATTTGTCTTACAAAACATCACCATGCGTGGAGTGGGGCTAAAAAATAGACCTATGAACATGACAACTTCCTCAACATTAAACACGCTGCCCATAGAACAGTTACTCCACGTAGAAAAATAATATTGAATAGAAATGATCCGAAATGGATGAAAAGGAGGTCTAAACAACTTTTACGAGGGAAGAAACGAAGCTACAGGAGTAGCAATATATTCACATTAAGAGAGACGTTAAAGGGATTGACTGTGAGCAGAATTTATTAAGGAAGTAAAAACTTGTGCGAAAGTTTGTTTTCCAAGTAAACTGAACAAAGGATAGAGAAAAATTAGGTCCCTTTAGAACTCTGGTCAGCATAATTACAACGAGAAAGAAATGTGCTGCATTTATAAAAAATAAACGATGGCTCTACACTCAAGAATACACAAACAGTATTCCAGTATTTAATTATTGTAGACGGCTTGAGGAAATTATATCGTCATTGTTTTAGGCGATAAATTTAAACGGATCAGTGATATAAATTATAGAAAATGGTCAAAAAATTAGGTTAAGGTTAGGTGAGAGTTTGACCTATTGGGCACACACATACATACACACACACACTGGTCGCTAGTAGCGACCGGCGTGTGTGTGCTAGTACACCAGAAGAGGAGTAGAATGAAATTAGCTCTGAGTCACCCACACCATCGTATGTCCTCCCATCACGGTACAACACCTAGCTCTGCTGGGTGCGTGATTCTTGTAGGATTGTATGGTATCGTGGATTAGAGTGTCGTGGAATTTTCGTTCATCATGAGGCGGGTTACAACACGGGTTCGATCCCCCGGCTAGTCTCAGAGTTATTATTGATTAAATACTACTCGTTCATTGCTATAATACGATATATATATATATATATATACATATACATACATAAATATAAATAAATATATATATATATATATACATGAAGGCTTACTCAGCCCTGTAACAACTTCAGACAGTATTACCAAGGCTGGCTCCTCCTCAGGAAAATTAGTGAATAGAAAAAGAAATAATAACAGACAAACATAAACACTTTATTATGTAGAAAATATAAAATATAAAACACTTGGTGACACTGCTTGTTGAAATCGTAGCCGTTGCTGATGATGATGGGGGGGGGGGTCGCAGGTATTGGTGACAACCACTGGCTAGTTCTTCACAGATTAACACCGTGAGTAGTATCCCGATGACAGGAAAGCAGGTTCTTTACCTCTGCAATGATGTGGGGTTACGTCCTGCAATTTCTTACAGGTGCACAGGTACTTAAATGCAAAATGGGGAAGTCTCTGGACGTTAGTCCTTCTCCTGTTCTTTTCGTTGATTGACAGGTGACCCTCACTGTCATCCAAGCTGAAAAGATAGACAGGTTACCCACTGCTTAAATAATAACTCTCCATGGCAGTGTACATTACTCAAAAGACGTGGTGATTATTACAACAGTCAACCTAGAGCAAGACTGAAAAGACTAAGTTTATTATTGATCAAAAGTGAAGCTTTCAACCAATAAATCCACTAGAATACAAGGCAGGCATGTACTTACAGTAGTGTTGGGAGCTGCGAGTCGAGTGATTTACTGTTTGACCAAAGCCCCATACGTCACCTTTCGAGGGGGGGGGGGAAGAGGGAGGGGAAGGGATAGCGGGAGCTAGACTGACCCTACGTTAACAAGCAGCTGGCAATCAAACTATCACTTTAGGGGTGGAGGGAAAAAAGGCGGGAAAAACGGGAGCGTGACTTACCCTACCTTAACTAGTAGCCGGTAATGAAACTATTGTTACTATATTGCTACTCCTATCTATTGAACTTTTCCCTCACACTCCCCCATACCAAGACTTAAAGTCAAGGAGTATAAGAAGAATAGGCGAGGAAAAAGTTCTAACATGTGGAAGTCGCGTAAGGCAACAAATCTTCTACTGACTGTCACCACATAACCAGTCAGAGAAATAATTGGATGAACCATTGATATACACAATATGGAACTTAAAAGCCTGGAGTGCCAATGTCCACCTCAAGAGGCGACTGTTGGTTCCCTTAAAAGTTTCTAGGTATATCAAAGGTTTGTGGTCCGTTTCTAAAATGAATTCTTTTCCAAGCAAATAAAATTTAAGTTTGGAGATACCCCACACAAGGGCTAAACATTCCTTTTCTATTGTGGAGTATCTTGTTTCTGCGGGAAGGAGTTTCCGGCTTACGAAGCATACAGGGAAAGGAGTCCCATCATGGTATTGTAGTAACACCGCACCTAAGCCAGTATTGGAGGCATCAGTTCTCAAACAAAATGTTTTATTAATATCTGGAATCTTAAGTATAGGGTCTTTCGAAAAGATACTTTTAATCTCATTAAACTTTTCCCGAGCTACGTCGGAAAGTTCAAGAGGTTCCTTCACAGACTTTTTAAGGAAGTCTGATAAGATGCCTGTAAGATCAGTAAGGTTCGGGATAAACCGTGCATAAAAATTTACAGAACCAAGAAAGCTTCACATGAGCTTCTTGGTTTTGGGGAATTTAAATTCTAATAAAGCTTTGATCTTACTGGGGAGAGGCTGCAGAGAGTTATTAGAAAGTATCAGTCCAAGATATCTAATCTTGTTATACCCAAGGAAGCATTTCTTCGGCTTGGCAGTGAGGCCATGTGAGCGAAACCTACGCAAAACTGATGTTAATGTTTGGATATGTTCGCCCCTCGTAGATGTCATTACGTAAATGTTATCAAAATAAACTGAAACATTTGGCATATTACCCAAGACCTTTCTCATCAGTCTCACGTAGGTAGCACAGGCAGTTACCAAACCGAAGGGCATAGTTCTATATTGCATCAGTCCTTGGTGTGTAGGAAAAGCGGTCTACTGCTTAGAAGAAGGATCTAACATTACTTGATGATATGCCTGCGCAATATCAATCTCTGAAAAGAAGGAAGAGCCATAAAATTTGTGTAGATCGCTATCTATTAAGGGCATAGGCTCAGCATCCCACCGAGTTATAGCATTAAGGCCTCTGAAGTCAATAGCAAGTCTATATGAATTATCCTCCTTCTTAACCATGACTACAGGTGAACAATATGAAGATACTGAAGGTTCAATGATCTTTAGTTTTAATAATTTGTCTACCTCTCGGTCAAATGCATCCCTAAGGTGAACTGGAACTGGGTATAATTTTCGTTTGATAGGATTGTCCGTCACTAAGTCAATCTTATGGACTACCGTGGAGGTAACACCTGGAATATCAGTAAAGACGTCTGAAAAGTTACTCACACATTGTAGTAGTTCATGTCTCTTATGGTCATCCAAAGATTCATTAATATTAATGTTGGTTGCATCCGAGTGGTCAAGAGTCACCAAGTCATGTAGTTCTTCATCATAGTCTAAGTTAGAGGTGTCAATTGCGCACACCTTACATTCTTCAGTTGTCGTATCAAGTTCGTGTGGATGTTGATATGATAAAGCTTAGGTTTCCCCTTGACTTCTATAAGGTAGTCAACTTTCCAACAAATTTTTAATACTTTATATGGACCTTTCCATGCTACTAATAATTTATTTGACTTAATCGGCAAAAATACAAGAACTTCATCCCCTACGTTAAAACTTCTCCTCTGGCTTTTGGAATCAAAATAGGTTTTGTACTGGTCCATTGAGAAGCTTAGGTTTTTCGAAACTATGTCAGAGGTCTCCTCAAGTTTGGACCTAAGGTCAAGGAGAAACTGGTAAGAAGACTGAACCTCAGCATTTACCTCCTCATTAGTCCATAAGTCATGAAGGATGGACAATGGGCCTCTGGCCTGTCTACCATAGAGAAATTCAAAAGGTGAAAACCCCAAAGAGTCACTGGGAACTTCCCTCATGGCAAACAAAGCACAGGGTAGGTAACGATGCCACTCCTTAGGTTTAAGGGAGCAAAGTTTCCTTAAAATGGACTTGAGAATCGAATGCTGGCGCTCAATCCTCCCATTACAGCTGGGACGATAGGGTGTGGTGAAGAGAGGCTTCACTCCCAGAAGTTGGTATAGATGTTGCATTAAGTCCCACGGTCAGACAAAATTTCTCTAGGGATGCCCACTCTGGATAAGATGGACAAAAGGGCTTCAGCCACCTCTGTAGTAGTTATGGTCTTTAAGGAAACGGCTTCAAGGAAACTCGAAGCATAATCAACTAATGTTAATATATATCTATGTCCCCCAGATGAAAGTGGAGATAAAGGACCAACGATGTCAATAGCTACTCTTTCAAACGGTACCGTAAAGATAGGCATTTTGACCATAGGTACTCGCCTGGTACCTCGGGAGGATGACAGTTGGCAAATTTTACACGATCTACAATAGGTAGTGACATCTGAGGACATTTTTGGCCAAAAATAGGTTTCCCTAATTTTATTTAAGGTTTTACGATGCGAGAAATGTCCGGCCACTGGCAGGTCATGAGCCATTTTAAGAACAGTCTCTCTGCATTGACTTGGAACAACTAAGATGGAATAGTCTATCTCATCTGAATTTAATTTGAATACTGACTTGTACAAGATACCTTTTATATATTCAAATTTATATGAAAAGTTTTTCCTTTGGATAACTTGATTTTGTTTAGCGGCATTATGGCAATTCTGAAGAGAAGGGCAATTATGTTGTAAATTGACAAAGGAGTCCTTCGATATGTCTAAAGGCTTAAAGTCAGGGAAAATCAAAGGATGGACAGTAGGGGAAGCATGGGCTTTGGTCTGAGCCCTAGTCAAGACATTTATGGTATCGGAGGTGATACCTTCACTTTCATCTAACAAGTGAACCGGTGATCCTACTACCTCGCTTTCGAGAGTAGCATCACTGGTTTTTAATCCCACATGAATCTCACGAGACATTGTCTCATCTGAACTTTCGAGGGGCTTCTCCGACTCTACAGGAAGAGGATCTGAAACACTTATATCCATCTTTGGTGATGAAAGGTCAACCTCAGAAGGAAGAATGGCACCTATTACATTACCTATTTGTACGGAGCAAGAAGTGATGGGAGCTAGTACGGCTTCAGACCAACCTGTGAACCATTTAGACCTAATGTAACAACGGATGGTAGGAAAAGTGTCTGTATGGCCCAAGTAGTCTGAAAGTATAGCAGAGGAATGAGTTTCTTTAAGATTAGGGAACAGCTTATCAGAAATGACTATACACGTGCATCCAGTGTCTCGTAAAATGGTAGATACATTAAGTCCATTAACTGTTCCTGAACAGAAGGGTGCTTGGTCATTACAGTCTTTAAAACATCTTCCAACTTTATGGACCTCCTTAAAAGGACAATCTGGACGTTTATGTCCCTTAACACCACACAAATGACAAACAGGAATAAAAGAAGTCATTTTACTTTCCACTAGAGGCTTTGATTTCTTAAGGTCTGATGAACCCTTGCCCTTAGGGTTCGATCCCTATAGGTTTTTATAGGAATTGTGAGCCTCAGCATACAGATCAGCAGCCTCAGCAACTTCCTCAGCTTTAATCAGGTTACGTTCTCTAATGAATGTTCGTGTCTGGTGAGGAAGAGCTGTCAGGAACTGGTCAGCAACCATGAAGTCTCGAAGAGATTCATAACTGTGATCAATTCCTGAACTCTCTATCCAAAAGTCGAACAAACGAAAGAGTGTTACCTGTAACTGTTGAAAGTTCTGGCCAGGCTGTAAGGTGGCATACATGAAATCTTTCCTGTAAGAATTAGTGGTTTCTTGATATGCTTTAAGGATTGCCTTCTTTAGTAGGCTATAATTACATATGATATCCTGCGACAAAGTTGTATAGATATTCAAAGCAGTACCAGAAAATAACATTCCTAACCTGGTAGCCCAGGTGTCAGCAGGCCATTCACAGAGGGTAGCGGTATTTTCAAACCTGATAATGTATGAAGTTATGTGTTCCCCCTCTGTGAATTGAGGTAAATTAGGTGTTGGAATATGTGCACTAGCTGCACGTTGTTCCATTACTCCTTCATCTAATTGCTGTTGTGAGAAAGTTAACTTCTTTTTCTCTAATTGAAGGCGAGTTTGTTCGAGCTCGCGATCCTTTTCTCTCTCTCTTAACTCATATTCTCTGTCCTTTGCTCTTTCCTCAAGTTTCCTTAATTTAACCTGTTCCTCACGTATCTTAGCTTGTTCCTCACGTACTCTTGCTCTCTCCTCACGATCAAGTCTATCACGCTCTTTTTGGTCTTCTCGCTCTCTTTCTGTCTTCCTCGGATTTCTCTCTCAATTCTCTCTCTCTCCTTTTTCTCCTGTCTTTCAAGGTTCTCTTTCTCCTTTTTCTCTTCTCTTTCGATTCTCTCTCTCTCCTTATTCTCTTCTCTTTCCCTTTCTAGCTGTCTTTCTTCTCTCTCAATTCTCTCTCTTTCAAGTCTTTCCTGGATCTTAGCACTAATGAAAGATTCTAAATTTTTCCCTGTTATTCCTAACTTACTTCCAGCATTCATCCAAAACTGGTATTCATCCATACTTGCAAGAATAACTTAAACTATCAGGGGAAAATGAAGCGGGCATTAAAGAAAACAGAGGGTTCAATTCCTGCTCTGCTCAAACTGTAAATAAACCAGAGGGCTCGATCCCTGTTTCAATTAAACAATATGTATTAACGAAAACGAAGGGTTCTATGCCGGCTCCGAGCAAACAGTAAGTAGAATGGGGTCCCTTGACCATCCAATCTTCTCACCAACAAATCAAGAGTGTCCTATGACAGTTCCCTTGATATAATAAAGAGCTCAATGAAACAAGTTGTCACTGGAAAATCTCGGGTCCCTAGAGTCTAATCCTCCAAAGTGTTTCAAGCTCACATACAATTAGGTGGCAGAATTAAATATTATATCCTGCCTGACTTGACTTACAATAAATTGAGACTATAACAATCACCAAATCTTTCAAATACCTGTACTGTAGTCCTACCATAGAGAATGCTTACTCATGGCTGGTGGTAACCGTCTGTGGTATGCGGCATTGAAGTTCCAATGGTAGATTCGAGATGGAGTTGAATCTTGATTCAGTAGAGTTGATCCTGGCAAGGTCGCCACTTGTGAAGGCTTACTCAGCCCTGTAACAACTTCAGACAGTATTACCCAGGCTGGCTCCTCAGGAAAATTATTGAAAAGAAAAAGAAATAATAACAGACAAACATAAACACTTTATTATGTGGAAAATATAAAATATAAAACACTTAAATATGAAATATTAATCCTACATTAAAGAAAATGAAAAAGGAAAAATATAAATGATAACTGAATTCAACGCTAATTTAACACTTGGGTGTCTGGTGTTGGTGACACTGCTTGTTGAAATCGTAGCCGTTGCTGATGATGGGGGGGGGGTCGCATTTGTTGGTGACCACCACTGGCTAGTTCTTCACAGATTAACGCCGTGAGTAGTATCCAGATGACAGGAAAGCAGGTTCTTTACCGCTGCAATGATGTGGGGTTACGTCCTGCAATTTCATACAGGTGCACAGGTACTTAAATGTAAAATAGGGAAGTCTCTGGACGTTAGTCTTTCTCCTGTTCTTCTCGTTGATTGACAGGTGACCCTCACTGTCATCCAAGCTGAAAAGATAGACAGGTTACCCACTGCTTAAATAATCACTCTCCATGGCAGTGTACATTACTCAAAAGACGTGGTGATTATTACAACAGTCAACCTAGAGTAAGCCTTCACACACACATATATATATATATATATATATATATATATATATATATATATATATATATATATATATATATATATATATATATATACATATATATATATATAGCCATGCACTGGCATGGCAAGACGTGTGGCGGGCTAGCTGCGGGATTTTCAATTATAACTCCGGATCAAGGAGGCTGAACAGGTTCAGACTGAACAGGACTTATTGTGAATACTCTGGGAAGATTCCAGTGAAGTGAGAAGACATTTCAGTGCACCGTTTCAAGGTAAATTGTGGAAGTGTTGTGCAGTTTGTGAATGTTGGTGAGAGGTGGTAATGGGGAAGACGGCCAGTGGAGGTGGGGGAGAATAAGGCCTACACTCTGTGTCAGTACCGGCCAAGATTATCGTAAATAACAAAAAGGCACAATACCGTGACTGGAACGATACACAAATAACTCGCTCATAAAAGAGAGAAGCTTACGACGACGTTTCGGTCCGACTTGGACCATTGACAAAGTCACACTAACAGAGGTGGAGCAGGACGGCTATATATAGGCAGGAAGAGGTGGAGGTAGTAGTAGTAGCAGTAGTAGTAGTAGTAGTAGTAGTAGTAGTAGTAGTACAAGAATTGTATATAATACCGACAAGATGAAATTAAGACACATGCACAACACCCGGGCATCCCCATCGTAGACGTTTCGCCATCCAGCCAGCCACTGGATGGCGAAACGTCCACAACAAAGACAACCAGACGCCGCACATGTGTCTTAATTTCATCAGTAGTTGTAGTAGTAGTAGAAGAAGAAGAGGTAGTAGTAGTGGTAGTGGTAGAAGTGGGAAATAAGGATGACGAGCCAGTCAAAAACAAAAGCAAAGGAAGGGGAGCACTGCAAGAGAGCTAGATGCCCACAGAGGGAGAGCAAGCGCACAGAGGTGCGTGAAAGGGGAAGTGGTGAAATAAAATAAATGAAGAAGGAACAGAAACACGAGACAGGAGAGAGAAAGACAACCCAGAGGAGAAAAGGAAAGAGGATAGGGGAAGAGGAAAAAGAAAAAGAAAGAAAAAATGAGGATTCAGGTTATGTCACCGGTGTTCTGAAGTTTGGAGCATTTTACAATGTAGTGGGAGAGGAAGGCATCTACAGAGACGAAGCCAGGGCTAAGGCTCATACAAGGAAAGTTGTGTATTAGAGAGGATTCAACTAGACGGCGACTGTTCGAGTTGGAAGTAGGGAAGACAGTTTTAGCAAAAGACCAGTCAATAGGATGGCTATGATCTCTGATGTGACAGAAAAGAGCATTGTTAGTGTCGGCAAGCCTAACACTATTTTTGTGCTCCCTAAGTCTGTCAGAAAGAGATCGACCAGTTTCTCCGAAGTATTGAAGAGGACAGGAGGAGCAAGAAATAGAGTAGACACCAGGAACATCTGTAGAGGGAGGAGAGGTATGAACGAGATTAGTGCGAAGAGTGTTAGTCTGGCGGAAGGTAAGCTTGATGTCTAAGGGACGGAGAGAATTGTTGAGATTAGAAAGACCGGAAATGTAGGGAAGGCATAGGATAGAAGAGTTCCCATGAGTAGAGAGTTTGGGAGAGAGTTTGGGAAGAAATGGGAAGGGTAGCCAAGACGGGAGAACGAATTATGAAGAGTGGAAATTTCTGCTGGAAGGAACTGAGGATCACAGATGCGGAGGGAACGGAGAAAGAGGGAGATAAGAACACTTCTCTTGACAGGGGAAGCATGATAGGAAAAGTAGTGAATGTACATGCCACTGTGCATAGGTTTACGGTAAACAGAAAAGGAAAAACCTGTATCTGAGCGGTGGACATGGACATCAAGGAAAGGAAGCAAGGAATTAGATTCCCATTCAGCTTTAAACTTAATGGAAGGGGCAAGATTATTAAGAGCTTCAAGAAAAGGTTGGAAGAGACTGGAGTCATGAGGCCACAGAGCAAAGATGTCATCCACATACCAGAGCCAGAGTGAAGGTTGCACATCGAGGGTAGGAAGAAGAACAGTCTCGAAATATTCCATGTAAAGATTAGCAAGGACAAGAGAGAGAGGAGAGCCCATAGCGACACCGAAGGTTTGAGAATAATATTTCCCTTGGAAGGAAAAGGAGTTAGAGTCCACACAGAGGCGGATCAGATCAAGAAAGACATCAGTGGGGATAGGGAGATGAAGAAACCCTTCATGGGCCTTCTCTCTAAGGAAATCAAGGACATCATCAAGAGGGACATTGGTGAAGAGGGACTCAACGTCAAGACTAAGCATCTTACAGGTTGGGAGAGAGCGAACCCATTCAATGAAGTCTTGAGAGTGACGGAGGTGGGCAGGAGAAAAAGTACCAAGAAAGGGAGTGAGGGTTAGGCTTGCCGACACTAACAATGCTCTTTTCTGTCACGTCAGAGATCATAGCCATCCTATTGACTGGTCTTCTGCTAAAACTGTCTTCCCTACTTCCAACTCGAACAGTCGCCGTCTAGTTGAATCCTCTCTAATACACAACTTTCCTTGTATGAACCTTAGCCCTGGCTTCGTCTCTGTAGATGCCTTCCTCTCCCACTACATTGTAAAATGCTACAAACTTCAGAACACCCGTGACTTAACCTGAATCCTCATTTTTTCTTTCTTTTTCTTCTTCCTCTTCCCCTTTCCTCTTTCCTTTTCTCCTCTGGGTTGTCTTTCTCTCTCCTGTCTCGTGTTTCTGTTCCTTCTTCATTTATTTTATTTCACCACTTCCCCTTTCACGCACCTCTGTGTGCTTGTTCTCCCTCTGAGGGCATCTAGCTCTCTTGCAGTGCTCCCCTTCCTTTGTTTTTGTTTTTGACTGGCTCGTCATCCTTATTTCCCACTTCTACCACTACTGCTACTACTACCTCTTCTTCTTCTACTACTACTACAACTACTGATGAAATTAAGACACATGTGCGGCGTCTGGTTGTCTTTGTTGTGGACGTTTCGCCATCCAGTGGCTGGCTGGATGGCGAAACGTCTACGATGGGGATGCCAGGGTGTTGTGCATGTGTCTTAATTTCATCTTGTCGGTATTATATACAATTCTTGTACTACTACTACTACTACTACTACTACTACTACTACTATCTCCACCTCTTCCTGCCTATATATAGCCGTCCTGCTCCACCTCTGTTAGTGTGACTTTGTCAATGGTCCCAGTCGGACCGAAACGTCGTCGTAAGCTTCTCTCTTTTATGTGCGGGTTATTTGTGTAAGATTATCGTACATTCAAACCTCGAAAAACTCTTATAAAAACATCTATCTCCAGCACCATGCTTCCAGTTAACTTGGAAATGATTGTGTCGATGCATGGACTATTTAGAGGCGCATGTTATGGAAAAACAGTGTGGGATTAATGTTAACGAGGGAGCGACCAGTCAGTGCATCCTCCCCCACTCCTTGGGGGTGGGTGAAAGAGGCGCGGTGTGTATCTAGATGGTGAGTGAACACATTGGTTCAGCAGTGCCCATACTCACATTGTTCATAGTGTACTTGGGAAACAAATAATGTGTGTATTGTAAGACAGTGTGAACAATATATAGTGTGCAACTCCATGTGTACTGTACTCCCGGGATAACCCCACTAAACAACCTGCGCCTCCCTCACCCAATTCCCAGGGGAAGTTTTCCCCTTCCCCTCCCTGCCCCTCACCAGCCCCTCAAACTCCACCAGGCCACCACGGTCAAGTTCACTACCTTCCACGCACCATACCCACCCAGCATGTCATATTCCACTCCTATTGTCTAGTCTAGCAGATGGATGCCAACCAGGAGGAAGCAAGTAGCCAGGAAAATGGCACGGCTGGCAATACTAGGAGAGGCAAGTGTCGGTTATGCTTACAGCTTCGTTGCCTCAACTCTAATGGTTTCCTCCGCAAACACGGTAGTTGCCCTGGTTCAGGATGTCCTCCTGTGGAAAGTGATGATCCAGAGCCACCTCAGGCAGCTGAACCCACTCCAACAGATCTCATCTCATCAGACAATATCTTGGAAGCAATTAAAGCAACAGGTACCAGAACACTCACACATATTCCCAAAGCAGCCCGTCCACACGCAGCTGGGAAACTTACAGACCTCCTGAAAAAAGTAAACGATTGCTCCAATATCTTAAATGCTCCACCAACCATCAAGGCATGGCACAACTTGCTACTTTTTGGCAGTGTCTGCTTAGCTGTGCCGGAAAGAAGGGGAAAGAGGCTAGCCTCAATGATAATTAAATCCTTAAGAGATTTTTCTAGAGCTGATAACCTCATTCACCTTCCCCGTCAATACAAAAAAGGGAGAGGCAGAACCCCCACTCACTGTAAAAAAGTCAAGAGTCCAGGTGAGCAAGAAAATTGAGGAGGGCAACACAGTGGGGGCAATCAGAATTATTACCAGTTAAGATACAGTTGCACCCAGGGAAGCTGACACGGCTGAAGCACTTAGATTTAGAGGAAAGCACCCTGCCAGGGAAACCAGGGGCACCAACAGTTCCAACACCTCTGCCCCCACTGTGGAACCACTGATAGTGGAAGACTCAGACATTTACAAAGCAATAATGTCATTCCCATCTGGCTCTGCTGGGGGTTACACTGGAATAAGGCCACAGCATTTAAAGGAAATGGTTAATCCAGTTATTGGGGAAATTGCAGAGACACTGCTTTCAGAGATCACAAGGTTCGTCAACAATTCCTAGGCTGGTCTGATTCCTGATGAAATTAGACCTTTCTTTTTTGGTGCAACACTATGTGCACTTAAAAAAAAGGATGGAGGAATTCGGCCAATTGCAGTAGGCAACACGTTACACCGCCTCGTATCCAAAGCTGCTGTCCGAAGTATTCGTGCACAGGCAGCTATGATGCTTCAACCAAATCAGCATGGCTTTGGGGTCTCTCTAGGAAGTGAAGCAGCGGTTCATGCAACAAGGGCATATATCAACAACCTGCCTGAGGACAATGCAGTGGTAAAATTAGATTTCAAGAATGCATTCAATCTCCCGAAAAGAGACGTGGTATTAGCAGCAGTACAAGAACATTTCCGTGGTCTCTTCCCCTTTGTTTTAGCTGGATATAGCAAGGAATCAATGCTTCTCTTTGGAGAGCATGAAATCACATCATCGGAGGGTGTCCAAAAAGGAGATCCTCTTGCACCATTTCTCTTCTGTATAGCAGTTAGGGAAATCACAGTCAGACTGACCAGCGAGCTAAACATCTAGTTCCTAGATGATGGCACACTAGCAGGTACAAAGGAGTCCCTCCTACATGATCTTACACAGGTAATGACACGGGGACAGGAAATGGGTCTCATCCTGAATCCATCCAAATGTGAAATCATCTCAGTCAATCAACAAGTGATAAATGCAGTGAGATCAAAACTACCAGGAGCAGCAGTCATTGCCCCCACAAACAGTGTCTTGCTAGGAGCACCTCTGGAAAGCAATGCCATTGACACAATTCTCAGGAAGAAATTTGAAGAGTTAAGGAGAATGGACAAACTAATAGGCAATTTGGACACCCACGATGCCTTGTACCTTCTCAGAAAGTGCATGAGTCTGCCCAGGTTGACGTATTTCCTAAGATGTGCACCTTCATATGGTAACCCTATACTGCACGAATATGACAGTATCCTGAGGCAGATTTTTACGAAAGTACTTAACCTTACTCTAGAAGACGGGCAGTGGAACCAAGCTACACTTCCAGTCAGACTAGGAGGCATTGGTGTCCGCAAGTCATCACAGATTGCGCAACCTACTTTTCTGTCCTCATGTATTGCATCCAGAGGGCTTGTAGCAGCGATTCTCCCTGAGCATCTTAGGGACAAGATTGGAGTCCAGGACCAAAAGTTTATTGATGGAGCCATGATCTGGGATAGTCTAACGGGCTCTGAAACAAGACCTACTCCCCCCAACAACTACAAACAATCGCACTGGGAAGGTCCAATAGTGGAAAATATAGCCTCAACAATGCTTCAGAGTGTGTCAGGGAAGGATAGAGCCCGCCTCCTGGCGGTGAGAGCACCTCATGCAGGGGATTTTTTGTTGGCTGTTATCAACTCCAGCCTTGGCACACGCCTCGACCCACAGACCATCCGCATCGTTGTTGCCCTTCGACTTGCCGCCCCTATTCTCGCCGAACACAGGTGTATTTGTGGCAGTGAAGCAGCAGACCGATTCGGGTACCACGGTCTTGTGTGCCGTAAATCCGAGGGAAATATTGCAAGACATGAGTAGGTTAATAACATCAAGAGGAGCCTCACAACAGCCGGATGCCAAGCAGTAAGGGAGCCACCCCAGCTATGCAGATTTGATGGCAGCCAGAATCGTCCAGATGGTATCACCCTTCAAGCCTGGACAGATGGGAAGCAGGTAGTGTGGGACTATACATGTGCATCTACCTTGGCTGATACCTATCTCCAATACACCAGTGAGGAAGGAGGGGCAGCTGCCAGCTTCAGGGAGTCCCAAAAGTCTAGAAAATATGGAGAACTTGCCCATCATTATATGTTTGTTCCCATAGGCTCAGAGATCCTTGGCTCATGGGGAAAGAATGCATCTAAATTCCTTAAGGAGCTGGGAAAAAGACTCATCAGGGTAACTAGGGATCCCAGGGCAGCTAGTTTTCTGTTCCAGCGGCTCAGTGCGGCTGTTCAAAGGGGTAATGCCTGCTGTATTTTAGGCACACGCCCCAGCTCTGAGGAGCTGGATGAGATTTTCTCCCAATAATCGGTGATACACACGTACACGTAACAACATGTACCGTATATGCCACCTTTATATCAACAATGTATCTCTTAAATCTTTTGTACCATATTATGTAATAAAATATTCCTACTGGTAAAAAAAAAATATGAAAAGATGGGGTGGTAGGGAAAGGGGAATATTCAAACGGCTTCAGGAAGAAATCCAAATATTCATCCTTGAAGCCTTTTTATCCACTTTTCCGAGGCTATGGGTCCCACCAGAGGTCGACGCTATATATATATATATATATATATATATATATATATATATATATATATATATATATAAACACTGATATCTGGTTGAAGGAGACTCGAACCTACGAACCTTGGAACAAGGTACGCAGTGCTTTACCAATCTACCCACACTGGACCAATACATTGGAGTCCATCTTGCGCTAGACTTTGATTCAAGGCAGCCAGCTTTCAGGGAGAAGGCTTACAGCTTTTTATCTCATCCCCTGCATGTATCAGCCTTACTGGAGATTTTTAACAAGGGTTCGGGGACAGTCTTCTTGACTAGCCCACTGGAAGCCAACCACGAAGACAGAAATGCAGGTAAAGCTACCTGCATTGCTTTCCACACCCCTATACCTCTCAGTCGTACTGGGAGGGTTGCCTGACCCCATTGATGATCTTTCAGTGACAGGTTCAGTGCCTTCTTAAAGACTGATCTCAGGAGTGAGTCGTCAAAAGTGGGTGCGCACCTCAGCGAGTCACGGCTGAGTAAGACACCTTGTGAGGAGATACAGGGCATCATGACCTCATAGTCTCTCATCCATTCTCTTCAGGTATATATATATATATATATATATATATATATATATATATATATATATATATATATATATATATATATATATATATATATATATAAGGGTAACTAGAGTGTGAGCAAAGTAACATTTATGAAGGGGTTCAGGGAAACCGGCAGGCCGGACTTGAGTCCTGGAGATGAGAAGTACAGTGCCTGCACTCTGAAGGAGGGGTGTTAATGTTGCAGTTTAAAAACTGTAGTGTAAAGCACCCTTCTGGCAAGACAGTGATGGAGTGAATGATGGTGAAAGTTTTTCTTTTTCGGGCCACCCTGCCTTGGTGGGAATCGGCCAGTGTGATAATAAAATATAATAATAAATATATATATATATATATATATATATATATATATGTATATATATATATATATATATATATATATATATATATATATCGCCCCCCCCCCCCCCCCCGCGCCCCCCACCAGCCCATCGCGCCGACCCAGCCGCCCGCCCACGCCCTTCGCGCCAGCCCGTCGCGCTCGCCCGCGCCCTTCGCGCCTGCCCGTCGCGCCCGCCAGCGCCTTCTGCTGCGCCTTCTGCAGCGTCGTTCGGATCGCCCCCGCTCCCCGAATTTTTTTCCGATTTTTTTCGATTTTTTTTTGAATTTCTTGTGCTCTCCTCGAATCAAGTTTTTTGGATTGCCCCTCCCACTTTCACCCCCACCCCAAATTTTTTCGAATTTTTTTTTCTCGATAATACAAAGTCTCCATCTCCTCGGATCAAGTTTTTCTCGATATCAAAGACTCCAATTCCTCGGATCAAATTTTTCTCGAAATCAAAGTCTCCATCTCCTTGGATCAAGTTTTCTCGATAATACAAAGTCTCCATCTCCTCGGATCAAGTTTTTCTCGATAATACAAAGTCTCCATCTCCTTGGATCAAGTTTTTCTCGATATCAAAGACTCCAATTCCTCGGATCAAATTTTTCTCGAAATCAAATTCTCCATCTCCTTGGATCAAGTTTTTTTTTCTCGATAATACCAATACTCCATCTCCTCGGATCAAGTTTTTGGATTCCCCTCTCTCAGGGTAAGCATTAAAATGAACTCCTCCTATGGGGCATGGTACTTTCTCTTACTACAGGTCTAAACAAGTGTGACGTCAGTATTCCTCTCATTAAGTTAAATGAACTAAAAAGTGTGTTTACTCGTCGGTCAGTGACGTCACGTGATAACCTCACACATACAGGCTGAATCTTGTCGACTTCCCCCTATGTCAGTGACGTCACGCGATGACCCCACACACACAGGCTGAATCTTGGCGACTTCCCCCCCTACACATTTCATATACAACATAGGGAAAACATTTTCACTCTTAACCCAGGATAATCCAAATAATTTCACATTTTTTCGTTAATACCCACAACAATCCACAATTTCTTTACAACACAAGTCTAGACATTTTTCTCGTTTTAACTATTTCATCAGAAAAAGTCACCACATCACTTATAACCACTTTTCGATAAATTCACTTGTCACAATTTTACATATTACGAAGTTAATATGCACACACACCTCACTTTACTTTGAACACCTTCAAAACACTCTCATAAATCATTTGAATACTCACAAAAATACCTTTAGAACATTTCCAAACAACTCTGAAACACTTCCAAGACAACATTTTGAATACTCCCAAATAAGATTTGACAGCTCTAATTTATCTACACTTACACATTTCATTAAATTACAACTCATCCCCCCAAACTCCTCCCTCAGTCTCCAGACTTCACAACATTATCACAAAAACTAACTCAAACACTTTACTTTGAACATCACCAAAAAACACCATCAATTGCCTTTAAATACTCCAAAAACATCATTCGAACACCCCCAAAATCACCTCTGAATACTCTCAGAACACCTTCATAAGTACTCTTGCACATCATTTGAACACCTTCAAAAACACCTTCGAACATTTCCAAACAACACTGAAACACTTCCAAAACACCATTTGAGTACTCCCAAATACACCACTGAATACTACTAAAACACAACTGAATACACTCAAAACACCACCAAAATCACCATAAACTAAGATTAACACCCACAACACCCACAACCCACAACACCCACACCCCACAATTTTTTCTCGTTTTAACTAATTTCATCAGAAAGTCACAACAACAACCCACAACTTATAATCACTTTTCAACAACTCTAGTTCGACAACAACACCCACAACCCACAACACCCACAACACCCACAACACCCACAACCCACAATTTTTTCTCGTTTTAACTAATTTCATCAGAAAAAGTCACAACAACAACCCACAATTTATAATCACTTTTCAACAACTCTAGTTCGACAACAACACCCACACCCCACAATTTTTTTCTCTTTTTACTAATTTCATCAGAAAAAGTCACAACAACAACCCACTTATAACATCTTTTTCGGTATCTCTAGTTCACAACAACAACACCCACAACAACCTACATCCCATGCATCACCCACAACCCACAATTTTTTTTCTTTTCGTTTTAACTAATTCATCAGAAAAAGTCACATCAACAACTCCACAACTTATAACCACTTTTTTTCGACATCACTAGTTCGACAACAACACCCACAACCACCAACACCCCACAACCCACAATTTTTTTTTCTCGTTTTAACTAATTTCATCAGAAAAAGTCACAAAACAACCCACTTATATCATCTTTTTTGTATCTCTAGTTCGACTACATTACCCACAACCTCATCAATTACCAATTTAGTCACAATTTTTTCCTTTCTTTTACTGAATCTTAAATGTAATACACATTCCTCTTTACATTACTAAAATTCTAATAAAATCCTCTCCATACCCATGTCCTTGTATCCACATAAATTGATATTATACTCGTATCAACTAATCTCACTATCCAACTATTGCGACATGTTTCAACACCCTCCATTTTTTTCCAATATATCATAACTTTTCGATTTCTATAATTTCTTTTTAAAATATTCACACATTACCTTTATTTTCAGTAAAATCTCCCCATATTTCATTAAATTTCTAATACAACCCTCCCCATACCCCTCTCTATCTCACCCGCATTTCTTCACATCCACTCACCCATCTCCCAACACACACCTTCTAAACACTCACACACACACAAAAATCACATTTTCACATCCACAAATGCATCTCATCATCCATCTCAAATTCCACTAAAATCCACTAAAATTCCACTAAAACCAAGATATTCACAAAACTCTATGACCACCTAACACACACACACACACACACACACACACACACACACGTAACCTAACCTATCTTAACCTAACCTAACCTAACCTAACCAAACCGAACCGAACCGAACCTAAGCTAACCTAACGTAACCTAACCTAACCTATCCTAACCTAACCTAACCTAACCTAACCTAACTTAACCTAACCTAACCTAACTTAACCTAACCTATCCTAACCTAACCTAGCCTAACCTAACCTAACCTAACCGAACCTATCCTAACCTAACCTAACCTAACCTAACCGAACCTATCCTAACCCAACCTAACCTAACCTAACCTAACCGAACCTAACCTAACCTAACCTAACCTAACCTAACCTAACTCAAATACACTAAAATCACTGTAACCATGATATTCACAAAACTCTATGACCACCTACCTAACCTAGCCTAACCTAACCTAACCTAACTTAACCTAACCTATCCTAACCTATCTTAACCTAACCTATCCTAACCTAACCGAACCGAACCTAACCTAACCTAACCTATGCTAACCTAACCTAACCTAACCTAACCGAACCTAACCTAGCCTAACCTAACCTAACCAAACCTAACCTAACCTAACTTAACCTAACCTAACCTAACCTATCTTAACCTAACCTAACCTAACCAAACCGAACCGAACCTAACCTAACCTAACCTAACCTAACCTAACCTAACCTATCCTAACCTAACCTAACGTAACCTAATCTAACTTAACCTAACCTAACTTAACCTAACCTATCCTAACCTAAACTAGCCTAACCTAACCTAACCGAACCTATCCTAACCTAGCCTAACCTAACCTAACCTAACCTAACTCAAATACACTAAAATCACTGTAACCATGATATTCACAAAACTCTATGACCACCTAACACACACACACACACACACACACACACACACACACACACACCTCACTTTACTTTGAACACCTTCAAAACACTCTCATACATCATTGGAGACCACCTTTTCTCAATATCTCTCATCCACAACCTTTATCATCTCACTACAGAACAACCCCAAGATTACTTCGAACACTCTCATAAATCATTTGAATACTCACATAAACACCTTTGAACATTTCCAAACAACACTGAAGCACTTCCAAAATATCATTTTGATTACTCCCAAATAAGATTTATCATCTCTAATTTATCTACACTTACACATTTCATTAACTGAAATTACAACACATCCACCATACTACTCCCTCACTCTCCAGACTTTACAACATTAACACAAAAACTAACTCAGACACTTATGACATGAGACATTACCATATCTAACACACTGACTAACTTTGAACCAACTCTGAACACCACTGATCTTCTTCAAAAAATACTCTGCACATCATTTGAACACCTTCAAAAAACACCATCAAACACCTCCGAATACTCCCAAAACACTACTGATTACTACCAAATCACCGTCAAAATCACCAGAAACTAAGTTTAACATCACCATCCAACATCCTTTTTATAGAAATCCCCTCAAATCACTATAACCAAGAACTCCCTCCCCATTTGGCGCATAAAAGAAAAAAGCGTGAACACAAACCTAATACGCAAACATGATCACCATCGACGGAAAACATATCTTGTACACACACACACACACATAATCTAAGACAACCACCAACAACAATCACCCATGTTCACTTACCTCAAAAATCACTAATATCACAGAAAACACTCATTTTTATAAACATTTCACACAAAAAAAATCATATTTGACAATATCTAAGCGCACTCACCTCACTACCACCAACACACGATGTCACACCTCACAGGACCGACGAGCTCACCTCCAGTGACGTCACACTCCCATTGTGTTACTTGGTGGTTGGTAACATCACAGCCAACCCACCTTGTTTCAACCTGTTGTACCCTACATTATCTAAGAACACTATATCCAAGACGTTTAACAGATTTTATGAGCCCCACCACCAAGATCACAGAAAACACACATTTTTTATAATTATTCACACAAAAATCACGATCACCAATTCCATATCACCCACATCTTATACATTTCAATCACAAATTTAAGACATGAGACATATACACCAAATCTAAGACATTCACCTCCAACTAAGACATACATATCTTAACTAAGACATACACCAAAAACCTATACTTGACATATTGCGGTATGAATATTCATACCGCATTTATGTTGCATATCACATTTCCTCATCCACATCATCCCTAAAACATCCTTCCTTATTCATTCCATATATCTCCTAGAGTTGTTTTAACCCCGACGGGCCCATCACGACGTAGGAGCCAGAGGAACCATCACCACTCCAACACCACCTACTACACTCTGGCTCCTACGTCGTGATGGGCCCGTCGGGGTTAAAACAACTCTAGGAGATATACGGAATGAATAAGGAAGGATGTTTTAGGGATGATGTGGATGAGGAAATGTGATATGCAACATAAATGCGGTATGAATATTCATACCGCAATATGTCAAGTATAGGTTTTTGGTGTATGTCTTAGATAAGATGTGTATGTCTTAGCTGGAGGTGAATGTCTTAGATTTGGTGTGTATGTCTCATGTCTTAAATTTGTGATTGAAATGTATAAGATGTGGGTGATATGGAATTGGTGATCGTGATTTTTGTGTGAATAATTATAAAAAATGTGTGTTTTCTGTGATCTTGGTGGTGGGGCTCATAAAATCTGTTAAACGTCTTGGATATAGTGTTCTTAGATAATGTAGGGTACAACAGGTTGAAACAAGGTGGGTTGGGTGTGATGTTACCAACCACCAAGTAACACAATGGGAGTGTGACGTCACTGGAGGTGAGCTCGTCGGGCCTGTGAGGTGTGACATCGTGTGTTGGTGGTAGTGGTAGTGCGCTTAGATATTGTCAAATATGATTTTTTTGTGTGTGAAATGTTTATAAAAATGAGTGTTTTCTGTGATATTAGTGATTTTTGAGGTAAGTGAACATGGGTGATTGTAGTTGGTGGTTGTCTTAGATTATGTGTGTGTGTGTGTACAAGATATGTTTTCCATCGATGGTGATCATGTACTAAGTGTTTGCGTATTAGGTTTGTGTTCATGCTTTTTTTTTTATGCGCCAAGTGGGGAGGGAGTTCTTGGTTATAGTGATTTGAGGGGATTTCTATAAAAAGGATGTTGGATGGTGATGTTAAACTTAATTTCTGGTGATTTTGATGGTGATTTGGTAGTAATCAGTAATGTTTTGGGAGTATTCGGAGGTGTTTGATGGTGTTTTTTGAAGGTGTTCAAATGATGTGCAGAGTATTTTTTGAAGAAGATCAGTGGTGTTCAGAGTTGGTTCAAAGTTAGTCAGTGTGTTAGATATGGTAATGTCTCATGTCATAAGTGTCTGAGTTAGTTTTTGTGTTAATGTTGTAAAGTCTGGAGAGTGAGGGAGTAGTATGGTGGATGTGTTGTAATTTCAGTTAATGAAATGTGTAAGTGTAGATAAATTAGAGATGATAAATCTTATTTGGGAGTAATCAAAATGATATTTTGGAAGTGCTTCAGTGTTGTTTGGAAATGTTCAAAGGTGTTTATGTGAGTATTCAAATGATTTATGAGAGTGTTCGAAGTAATCTTGGGGTTGTTCTGTAGTGAGATGATAAAGGTTGTGGATGAGAGATATTGAGAAAAGGTGGTCTCCAATGATGTATGAGAGTGTTTTGAAGGTGTTCAAAGTAAAGTGAGGTGTGTGTGTGTGTGTGTGTGTGTGTGTGTGTGTGTTAGGTGGTCACAGAGTTTTGTGAATATCATGGTTACAGTGATTTTAGTGTATTTGAGTTAGGTTAGGTTAGGTTAGGTTAGGTTAGGTTGGGTTAGGATAGGTTCGGTTAGGTTAGGTTAGGTTAGGCTAGGTTAGGATAGGTTCGGTTAGGTTAGGTTAGGTTAGGCTAGGTTTGGTTAGGTTAGGATAGGTTAGGTTAAGTTAGGTTAGGTTAGGTTAAGTTAGGTTAGGTTAGGTTAGGTTAGGTTAAGATAGGTTAGGTTAGGTTAGGTTAGGTTAGGTTAGGTTAGCTTAGGTTCGGTTCGCTTCGGTTTGGTTAGGTTCGGTTAGGTTAGGTTAGGTTAGGTTAGGTTAAGATAGGTTAGGTTAGGTTAGGTTAAGTTAGGTTAGGTTAGGTTAGGTTAGGTTAGGTTAGGTTAGGTTCGGTTAGGTTCGGTTAGGTTAGGTTAGGTTAGGATAGGTTAGGTTAAGATAGGTTAGGTTAGGTTAGGTTAAGTTAGGTTAGGTTAGGTTAGGTTAGGTTAGGCTAGGTTAGATAGGTGGTCATATAGTTTTGTGAATATCATGGTTACAGTGATTTTAGTGTATTTGAGTTACGTTAGGTTAGGTTAGGTTAGGTTAGGTTAGGTTTGGTTCGGTTAGGTTAGGTTAGGTTAGGTTAGGTTAGGTTAGGTTGGGTTAGGATAGGTTCGGTTAGGTTAGGCTAGGTTCAGTTAGGCTAGGTTAGGTTAAGTTAGGTTAGGTTAGGTTAGGTGAAGTTAAGGTACGTTAGGTTAGGTTAGGCTAAGTTAGATTAAGTTAGGTTAGGTTAAGTTAGGTTAGGTTAGGTTAGGTTAGGTTAGGTTAGCTTAGGTTCGGTTCGGTTCGGTTCGGTTAGGTTAGGTTAGGTTAAGATAGGTTAGGTTATGTTAGGTGTGTGTGTGTGTGTGTGTGTGTGTATGTGTGTGTGTGTGTGTTAGGTGGTCATAGAGTTTTGTGAATATCTTGGTTACGGTGATTTTAGTGGAATTTGAGATGGATGATGAGATGCATTTGTGGATGTGAAAATGTGATTTTTGTGTGTGTGTGAGTGTTTAGAAGGTGTGTGTTGGGAGATGGGTGAGTGGATGTGAAGAAATGCGGGTGAGATGGAGAGGGGTATGGGGAGGGTTGTATTAGAAATTTAATGAAATATGGGGAGATTTTACTGAAAATAAAGGTAATGTGTGAATATTTTAAAAAGAAATTAAAGAAATCGAAAAGTTATGATATATTGGAAAAGAATGGAGGGTGTTGAAACATGTCGCAATAGTTGGATAGTGAGATTAGTTGATACGAGTATAATATCAATTTATGTGGATACAAGGACATGGGTATGGAGAGGATTTTATTAGAATTTTAGTAATGTATAGAGGAATGTGTATTACATTTAAGATTCAGTAAAAAGAAGGGGAAAAAATTGTGAATAAATTGGTAATTGATGAGGGTTGTGGTTAATGAAGTCGAACTAGAGATACAAAAAAAGATGATATAAGTGGGTTGTTTTTGTGACTTTTTCTGATGAAATTAGTTAAAACGAGAAAAAAAATTGTGGGGTGTTGGTGGTTGTGGGTGTTGTTGTCGAACTAGTGATGTCGAAAAAGTGGTTATAAGTTGTGGGTTGTTGATGTGACTTTTTCTGATGAAATTAGTTCAAACGAGAAAAAAAATTGTGGGTTGTGGGTGATGTGGGATGTGGGTGTTGTGGGTGTTGTTGTCGAACTAGAGATACCGAAAAAGATGTTATAAGTGGGTTGTTGTTGTGACTTTTTCTGATGAAATTAGTTAAAAAGAGAAAAAAATTGTGGGTTGTGGGTGTTGTTGTCGAACTAGAGTTGTTGAAAAGTGATTATAAGTTGTGGGTTGTTGTTGTGACTTTCTGATGAAATTAGTTAAAACGAGAAAAAATTGTGGGGTGTGGGTGTTGTGGGTGATGTGGGATGTGGGTGTTGTGGGTGATGTGGAATGTGGGTGTTGTGGGTTGTGGGTGTTGATCTTAGTTTATGGTGATTTTGGTGGTGTTTTGAGTGTATTCAGTGGTGTTTTAGTAGTATTCAGTGGTGTATTTGGGAGTACTCAAATGGTGTTTTGGAAGTGTTTCAGTGTTGTTTGGAAATGTTCAAAGGTGTTTTTGAAGGTGTTCAAATGATGTGCAAGAGTACTTATGAAGGTGTTCTGAGAGTATTCAGAGGTGATTTTGGGGGTGTTCGAATGATGTTTTTGGAGTATTTAAAGGCAATTGATGGTGTTTTTTGGTGATGTTCAAAGTAAAGTGTTTGAGTTAGTTTTTGTGATAATGTTGTGAAGTCTGGAGACTGAGGGAGGAGTTTGGGGGGATGAGTTGTAATTTAATGAAATGTGTAAGTGTAGATAAATTAGAGCTGTCAAATCTTATTTGGGAGTATTCAAAATGTTGTCTTGGAAGTGTTTCAGAGTTGTTTGGAAATGTTCTAAAGGTATTTTTGTGAGTATTCAAATGATTTATGAGAGTGTTTTGAAGGTGTTCAAAGTAAAGTGAGGTGTGTGTGCATATTAACTTCGTAATATGTAAAATTGTGACAAGTGAATTTATCGAAAAGTGGTTATAAGTGATGTGGTGACTTTTTCTGATGAAATAGTTAAAACGAGAAAAATGTCTAGACTTGTGTTGTAAAGAAATTGTGGATTGTTGTGGGTATTAACGAAAAAATGTGAAATTATTTGGATTATCCTGGGTTAAGAGTGAAAATGTTTTCCCTATGTTGTATATGAAATGTGTAGGGGGGGAAGTCGCCAAGATTCAGCCTGTGTGTGTGGGGTCATCGCGTGACGTCACTGACATAGGGGGAAGTCGACAAGATTCAGCCTGTATGTGTGAGGTTATCACGTGACGTCACTGACCGACGAGTAAACACACTTTTTAGTTCATTTAACTTAATGAGAGGAATACTGACGTCACACTTGTTTAGACCTGTAGTAAGAGAAAGTACCATGCCCCATAGGAGGAGTTCATTTGAATGCTTACCCTGAGAGGGGGGAATCCAAAAACTTGATCCGAGGAGATGGAGTCTTGGTATTATCGAGAAAAAAAAACTTGATCCAAGGAGATGGAGACTTTGATTTCGAGAAAAATTTGATCCGAGGAATTGGAGTCTTTGATATCGAGAAAAACTTGATCCGAGGAGACGGAGACTTTGTATTATCGAGAAAAACTTGATCCGAGGAGATGGAGACTTTGTATTATCGAGAAAACTTGATCCAAGGAGATGGAGACTTTGATTTCGAGAAAAATTTGATCCGAAGAATTGGAGTCTTTGATATCGTGAAAAACTTGATCCGAGGAGATGGAGACTTTGTATTATCGAGAAAAAAAAATTCGAAAAAAATTGGGGTGGGGGTGAAAGTGGGAGGGGCAATCCAAAAAACTTGATTCGAGGAGAGCACAAGAAATGCAAAAAAAAATCGAAAAAAATCGGAAAAAAATTCGGGGAGCGGGGGCGATCCAAACGACGCTGCAGAAGGCGCAGCAGAAGGCGCTGGCGGGCGCGACGGGCGGGCGCGAAGGGCGCGGGCGAGCGCGACGGGCGGGCGCAAAGGGCGTGGGCGGGCGGCTGGGTCGGCGCGATGGGCTGGTGGGGGGCGCGGGGGGGGGGGGGGGGGGGGGGGCGGGGGGCGCGGGGGGGGGGGGTTGAGGGTGAGGTAGTCTCGAGGGCGAGGTCAAGGTCATTAGCACATAGGTGTGAAAAAGGTCATTAGCACATAGGTGTGAAAAAGGGAGCCACTTGGAGGAAGCCACTGAGAGGAGACCGCTCTGTAGAAGAGACCGCTGTGTAGAAATCAACACTACTTATATATATATATATATATATATATATATATATATATATATATATATATATATATATATATATATATATATATATATATATATATAAAAGTCGGCTGTCTCCCACCGAGGCAGGGTGCCCCAAAAATGAAAGAAAATCCCCAAAAAGAAAGTACTTTCATCATTCAACACTATCACCTCACTCACACATAA
>NC_091323.1:2038122-2193122 GCF_038502225.1 Cherax quadricarinatus | reverse complement strand
ATCCCTCTCGCGTACCCTAAGTACACTATGGAGGAGGAGCTTGGACATGGGTGAAATTCCAGTCACTTAAAACGACGGATATAGCCCCAGTCCATAAAGGTGGCAGCAAAGCATTAGCTAAGAACTATAGACCAATAGCTCTGACGTCCAACATCATAAAAATCTTTGAAAGAGTGCTAAGAAGCAGGATTGCAAATCACCTGGATTCCCAAAATCTGCACAATCCAGGGCAACATGGGTTCAGGGCAGGTCGCTCCTGCCTCTCACAACTACTGGATCACTATGATATGGCCTTGGATGCACTGGAAGAAAATCAGAATGCAGATGTAATATACACAATATTTGAAAAAGCATTTGACAGATGCGATCATGGCATAATAGCCCATAAAATACGTGCTAAAGGAATAACTGGGAAAGTGGGGAGATGGATATTCAACTTCCTAACAAATCGAACACAAAGAGTAGTGGGCAACAGAGTTAAATCGGAGGCTGCCATAGTGAAGAGCTCTGTTCCATAAGGCACAGTACTCGCCCCCATCTTATTCCTCATCCTCATATCAGACATAGACAGAGATATACATCACAGCACCGTATTATCCTTTGCGGATGATACTAGGATCTGCATGAGGCTGTCATCTGCTGAGGACGCGGTTAACCTCCAAGAAGATATAAACAAAGTTTTCCAGTGGGCAACGGTAAACAATGTGATGTTCAATGAGGACAAATTCCAACTACTCCGTTATGGAAAACTGGAGGAGATAATAACTAGAACAGAATATACTACTGACTCCGGCCATACAATAGAGCGGAAAAATAATGTAAGGGACCTGGGAGTAGTAATGTCTGAGGATCTCACTTTCAAGGATCACAACAGTGCCACGATCGCACGTGCAAAGAAAATGATAGGATGGATAATGAGAACGTTCAAAACTAGAGATGCAAAGCCAATGATGATCCTTTTCAAATCACTTGTTCTCTCTAGGCTGGAATACAGCTGTACATTAACATCTCCATTCATAGCAGGTGAAATCGCAGATCTAGAGAGTGTACAGAGATCCTTTACTGCACGTATAAATTCTGTCAAGCACCTTAACTACTGGGAAAGCTTGGAAGCACTTGACTTGTACTCGTTGGAACGCAGGAGGGAGAGATGTATCATAATCCTGGAAGGAATGGTCTCAAATCTGCACACAGAAATCACTCCCTATGAAAGTAAACGACTGGGCAGGCGATGCAAAATGCCCCCAATAGAAAGTAGGGGCGCCATTGGTACACTAAGGGAAAACACCATAAGTGTCCGGGGCCCAAGACTGTTCAGCAGCCTCCCATCAAGCATTATGGGAATTGCCAATAAACCCCTGGCTGCCTTCAAGAGAGAGCTGGACAGATACCTAAAGTCAGTGCCGGATCAGCCGGGCTGTGGCTCGTACGTTGGACTGCGTGCGGCCAGCAATAAGAGCCTAGTTGATCAGGCCCTGATCCATCGGGAGGCCTGGTCATGGACCGGGCCGCGGGGGCGTTGATCCCCGGAATAACCTCCAGGTAACCTCCAGGTAAGATCACACAACATATACATGTACACGTATATATATACACATTCATCAGAAATTTCTACTGTTTTCATAATAGTTCTCGTTGTTATTCATTTCCTTTCATCTCTATGGGCAAATGGAAAAGAATCTTTCCTCCGTAAGCCACGTATGTTGTAAGAGGCTACTAAAATGCCGGGGGCAATGAGTTAATAACCATTTCTCCTGTATAAATTACTTCAAACAAGGAGAGAGACTTTATATAGTTGGGATGCTTTCATGTGTGTGGATATAGTGCAGATGATAAAAAGAAATAATTGCCAATATTATGAATCCAAAGAAGATGGATGTCTTAGCTCTAAGTGAAACCAAGCTGAAGAGGGTAGGAGAAATAAATGGGATTAGGTCAGGAGTATCTGAGAGTTAGAGTTAAGGAAGGAGTAGCAATAATGTTGAGGGATCAATTATGGAAGAAGAAGGGATATAAATGTACAAATTCAAGGATTAAGTGAATTAAAATAAGGGTGGGATGCGAGAATTGGGTTATAATAAGTGTGTAGGGACCTGAAGAAGAGAAGAGTGTAGATGAAAGTGAAAGAGATTTTGGGAGATGTTAAGTGAGTATTTAGGGAATTTTGAACCAAATGAGAATTACTTATGGAGGGAGCCTGAATGCCAAAGTTGGATAAATGGTTATAGAAAAGGGTTTGGTAATAGGTAATACATGTTCACTTCTAGTTTAAATATCATAAAGTCAGATACAAAACTATACTACACTTGATGTCATACCTAACACCTAACAGAAGGTTAATCCTGACCGAAACTTTTGGAATTTATTCATAGCTAATAGACGAACAGAGATTAAAAAGATACATAGATATTTGAATAAATTAGCAATTCCTACAGAAAATGACAAAGAATTGCGAGAGTTCCTCAAACTACTTTATAAACAGCACACATCAACACTAAACTTGATCATCTAGAAAATAAATAGTTCCTCCAACTGGTTCCTACAGTCTGGATCGGTGTCAGCAACATTTTAAATTGCATCAGTATTCAGTACAGATCTTTCCTGCATCACTGGTCGATGTGTTTCATCACAGACAGCAAACAATTGCTCATGTCAGGGACTCCAAGTTTCTTCTTACACAAGCATCATTGTTACAGCCTTGCTGGGAGAACCTCACTCGTGTGGCAACCTCATCCATGAAGGAGCCTCACAAGCGTGGGACTTGAATACGTGGGGTTCACTCGTGCAGGAAGCTTAGTTATGCGATGTTAACATGCTAGTGAACACCTCCCTCACTCTCTCAGGTAACTGGTTAATGTGCCAGCCTTATTTATTTGAGAACTTCAGTAATGAAAGAAGCTTGCTGGTGGTAGAACCTGGCTAGTGTAACTAAATCGTCCAAGTATAACCTCTCTCCAGGCTTTGTTTAATGTTAAGCTTCTTCTCACTTAGAAAAGCGTTCAGCCTACTACAGCAACTCACTCAACCTGTTACAGTACTGCACTCAACCTGCTACAGTAGTACACTCAACCTACTACAGTAGTACACTCAACTTACTACAGTAGTACACTTTACCTACTACAGTAGTACACTCTACCTACTACAGTAGTACACTCTACCTACTACAGTAGTACACTCTACCTACTACAGTAGTACACTCTACCTACTACAGTAGTACACTCTACCTACTACAGTAGTACACTCTACCTACTACAGTAGTACACTCTACCTACTACAGTAATACACTCTACCTACTACAGTAATACACTCTACCTACTACAGTAGTACACTCTACCTACTACAGTAGTACACTCTACCTACTACAGTAGTACACTCTACCTACTACAGTAGTACACTCTACCTACTACAGTAGTACACTCTACCTACTACAGTAGTACACTCAGCCTACTACAGTAGTACACTCAGCCTACTACAGTAGTACACTCAACCTACTACAGTAGTACACTCAACCTACTACAGTAGTACACTCAACCTGCTACAGTAGTACACTCAACCTACTACAGTAGTACACTCAATTTACTACAGTAGTACACTCAACCTGCTACAGTAATACACACAACCTGTTACAGTAGTACACTCAACCTGATACTGTAGTACACTCGATTTACTACAGTAATACACTCAGCCTACTACAGTAGTACACACAACCTACTACAGTAGTACACTCAACCTGCTACAGTAATACACTCAACCTGCTACAGTAGTACACTCAACCTACTACAGTAGTACACTCAACCTACTACAGTAGTACACTCAACCTACTACAGCAGTACACTCAACCTGCTACAGTAATACACACAACCTACTACAGTAGTACACTCAACCTACTACAGCAGTACACTCAACCTGCTACAGTAATACACACAACCTACTACAGTAGTACACTCAACCTACTACAGTAGTACACTCAACCTACTACAGCAGTACACTCAACCTACTACAGTAGTACACTCAACCTACTACAGCAGAACACTCAACCTACCACAGTAGTACACTCAACCTACTACAGCAGTACACTCAACCTACTACAGCAGTACACTCAACATACTACAGCAGTACACTCAACCTACTACAGTAGTACACTCAACCTACTACAGCAGTACACTCAACCTACCACAGTAGTACACTCAACCTACTACAGCAGTACACTCAACCTACTACAGCAGTAGGGTACAGTACTACACAGTATAGTACAGTACTACACACATTATAGTACAATATTACATTACAGTACAGTACTACACAGTATAGTACAGTGTTGCACAGCATAGTACAGTGCTACACAGTATAGTACAGTACTACACAGTATAGTACAGTGTTGCACAGCATAGTACAGTACTACACAGTATAGTACAGTACTACACAGTATAGTACAGTACTACAAAGTATAGTACAGTACTGCAAAGTATAGTACAGTACTATACAGTATAGTACAGTACTACGCACAGTACAGTGCTACAGTATAGTACTCAACAGTGTAGTACAGTACTACACAGTATAGTACAGTACTACACAGTATAGTACAGTACTACACTCAGCATAGTACAGTACTACACAGTATAGTACAGTACTACATTCAGTATAGTACAGTACTACACAGTATAGTACAGTACTTCACAGTATTGTACAGTACTACACAGTATAGTACAGTTCTACACAGTATAGTACAGTACTACACAGTATAGTACAGTACTACAGTCAGTATAATACAGTACTACACTCAGTATAGTACAGTACTACACTCAGTATAGTACAGTACTACACTCAGTATAGCAAAGTACTACACAGTATAGTACAGTACTACACAGTATAGTACAGTACTACACAGTATAGTACAGTACTACACTCAGTATAGTACAGTACTACACTCAGTATAGCAAAGTACTACACAGTATAGTACAGTACTACACAGTATAGTACAGTAATACACAGCATAGTACAGCACTACATTCAGTATAGTACAGTACTACAGAGTATAGCACAGTAATACACAGTATAGTACAGTACTACACAGTATAGTACAGTACTACACAGTATAGTACAGTACTACACATTATAGTATAGTACTACACTGTATAGTACAGTACTACACAGTATAGTACAGTACTACACAGTATAGTACAGTACTACACTCAGTATAGTACAGTACTACACAGTATAGTACAGTACTACACAGTATAGTACAGTATAGTATAGTACAGTACTACACAGTATAGTACAGTACTACACAGTATAGTACAGTACTACACTCAGTATAGTACAGTACTACACAGTATAGTACAGTACTACACTCAGTATAGTACAGTACTACACAGTATAGTACAGTACTACAGAGTATAGTACAGTACTACACAGTATAGTACAGTACGACACAGTATAGTACAGTACTACACTCAGTATAGTACAGTACTACACTCAGTATAGTACAGTACTACACTCAGTATAGTAAAGTACTACAGAGTATAGTACAGTACTACACAGTATAGTACTGTACTACACACAGTACACACTCAGTATAGTACAGTACTACACAGCACAGTATAGTACAGTACTACACAGTATAGTACAGTACTACACTCAGTATAGTACAGTACTACACAGTATAGCACAGTACTACACTCAGTATAGTACAGTACTACACACAGTATAGAACAGTACTACACAGTATAGTACAGTACTACACTCAGTAGTATAGTACAGTACTACACTCAGTATAGTACAGTACTACACAGTATAGTACAGTACTACACAGTATAGTACAGTACTACACTCAGTATAGTACAGTACTACACAGTATAGTACAGTACTACACAGTATAGTACAGTACTACACTCAGTATAGTACAGTACCACACAGTATAGTACAGTACTACACTCAGTATAATACAGTACTACACTCAGTATAGTACAGTACTACACTCAGTATAGTACAGTACTACACAGTATAGTACAGTACTACAGAGTATAGTACAGTACTACACAGTATAGTACAGTACTACACAGTATAGTACAGTACTACACAGTATAGTACAGTACTACACTCAGTATAGTACAGTACTACACAGTATAGTACAGTACTACACAGTATAGTACAGTACTACACTCAGTATAGTACAGTACCACACAGTATAGTACAGTATACACTCAGTACAGTACTACACTCAGTATAGTATAGTACAGTACTACACAGTATAGTACAGTACTACACAGTATAGTACACAGTATAGTACAGTACTACACTCAGTATAGTACAGTACTACACAGTATAGTACAGTACTACACTCAGTATAGTACAGTACTACACAGTATAGTACAGTACTACACTCAGTATAGTATAGTACAGTACTACACTATAGTACAGTATAGTACTACACAGTATAGTTCAGTACTACACTCAGTATAGTACAGTACTACACAGTATAGTTCAGTATAGTACAGTACTACACAGTATAGTACAGTACTACACTCAGTATAGTACAGTACTACACTCAGTATAGTACTACACTCAGTATAGTACAGTACTACACAGTATAGCACAGCACTACACAGTATAGTACAGTACTACACTCAGTATAGTACAGTACTACACTCAGTATAGTACAGTACTACACAGTATAGTACAGTACTACACAGTATAGTACAGTACTACACTCAGTATAGTACAGTACTACACAGTATAGTACAGTACTACACTCAGTATAGTACAGTACTACACAGTATAGTACAGTACTACACAGTATAGTACAGTACTACACTCAGTATAGTACAGTACTACACAGTATAGTACAGTACTACACAGTATAGTACAGTACTACACTCAGTATAGTACAGTACTACACAGTATAGTACAGTACTACACTCAGTATAGTACAGTACTACACTCAGTATAGTACAGTACTACACAGTATAGTACAGTACTACACTCAGTATAGTACAGTACTACACAGTATAGTACAGTACTACAGAGTATAGTACAGTACTACACAGTATAGTACAGTACTACACAGTATAGTACAGTACTACACAGTATAGTACAGTACTACACAGTATAGTACAGTACTACACAGTATAGTACAGTACTACACTCAGTATAGTACAGTACTACACTCAGTATAGTACAGTACTACACTCAGTATAGTACAGTACTACAGATTATAGTACAGTACTACACAGTATAGTACAGTACTGCACAGTATAGTACTGTACTACACACAGTATAGTACAGTACTAAGCTCAGTATAGTACAGTACTACACAGTATAGTACAGTACTACACTCAGTATAGTACAGTACTACACTCAGTATAGTGCAGTACTACACTCAGTATAGTACAGTACTACACTCAGTATAGTACAGTACTACACAGTATAGTACAGTACTACACTCAGTATAGTACAGTACTACACTCAGTATAGTGCAGTACTACACAGTATAGCACAGCACTACACAGTATAGTACAGTACTACACTCAGTATAGTACAGTACTACACTCAGTATAGTACAGTACTACACTCAGTATAGTACAGTACTACACAGTATAGCACAGTACTACACAGTATAGTACAGTACTACACAGTATAGTACAGTACTACACAGTATAGTACAGTACTACACTCAGTATAGTACAGTACTACACTCAGTATAGTACAATACTACACTCAGAATAGTACAGTACTACACTCAGTATAGTACAGTACTACACTCAGTATAGTACAGTACTACACAGTATAGTACAGTACTACACAGTATAGTACAGTACTACACAGTATAGTACAGTACTACACAGTATAGTACAGTACTACACTCAGTATAGTACAGTACTACACTCAGTATAGTACAGTACTACACTCAGTATAGTACAGTACTACACAGTATAGTTCAGTACTACACAGTATAGTTCAGTACTACACTCAGTATAGTACAGTACTACACAGTATAGTACAGTACTACACTCAGTATAGTACAGTACTACACTCAGTATAGTACAGTACTACACAGTATAGTACAGTACTACACAGTATAGTTCAGTACTACACAGTATAGTACAGTACTACACTCAGTATAGTACAGTACTACACTCAGTATACAGTACTACACTCAGTATAGTACAGTACTACACAGTATAGTACAGTACTACACTCAGTATAGTACAGTACTACACAGTATAGTACAGTACTACACTCAGTATAGTACAGTACTACACTCAGTATAGTACAGTACTACACAGTATAGTACAGTACTACACAGTATAGTTCAGTACTACACAGTATAGTTCAGTACTACACAGTATAGTTCAGTACTACACAGTATAGTACAGTACTACACAGTATAGTTCAGTACTACACAGTATAGTTCAGTACTACACAGTATAGTACAGTACTACACAGTATAGTTCAGTACTACACAGTATAGTACAGTACTACACAGTATAGTACAGTACTACACAGTATAGTACAGTACTACACAGTATAGTACAGTACTACACTCAGTATAGTACAGTACTACACAGTATAGTTCAGTACTACACAGTATAGTACAGTTCTACACACAGTATAGTACAGTACTACACTCAGTATAGTACAGTACTACACAGTATAGTACAGTACTACACTCAGTATAGTGCAGTACTACACAGTATAGTACAGTACTACACAGTATAGTACAGTACTACACTCAGTATAGTACAGTACTACACTCAGTATAGTACAGTACTACACAGTATAGTACAGTACTACACTCAGTATAGTACAGTACTACACAGTATAGTACAGTACTACACTCAGTATAGTACAGTACTACACAGTATAGTACAGTACTACACAGTATAGTACAGTACTACACAGTATAGTACAGTACTACACAGTATAGTACAGTACTACACTCAGTATAGTACAGTACTACACAGTACAGTACTACACTCAGTACAGTACTACACTCAGTATAGCACAGTACACTCAGTACAACACTGCACAGTAGAGTACAACACTGCACAGTACAGTACAACACTGCACAGTACAACACTACACAGTACAGTACAACACTGCACAGTACAGTACAACACTGCACAGTACAGTACAACACTGCACTGTTCAGTACAACACTGCACAGTACAGTACAACACTGCACCGTACAGTACAACACTGCACAGTACAGTACAACACTGCACAGTACAGTACAACACTGCACAGTACAGTACAACACTGCACAGTACAGTACAACACTGCACAGTACAGTACAACACTGCACAGTACAGTACAACACTGCACAGTACAGTACAACACTGCACAGTACAGTACAACACTGCACAGTACAGTACAGAACTGCACAGTACAGTACAACACTGCACAGTACAGTACAACACTGCACAGTACAGTACAACACTGCACAGTACAGTACAAAACTGCACAGTACAGTACAACACTGCACAGTACAGTACAACACTGCACAGTACAGTACAACACTGCACAATACAGTACAAAACTGCACAGTACAGTACAACACTGCACAGTACAGTACAACACTGCACAGTACAGTACAACACTGCACAGTACAGTACAACACTGCACAGTACAGTACAACACTGCACAGTACAACACTGCACAGTACAGTACAACACTGCACAGTACAACACTGCACAGTACAGTACAACACTGCACAGTACAACACTGCACAGTACAGTACAACACTGCACAGTACAACACTGCACAGTACAGTACAACACTGCACAGTACAACACTGCACAGTACAGTACAACACTGCACAGTACAACACTGCACAGTACAGTACAACACTGCACAGTACAACACTGCACAGTACAGTACAACACTGCACAGTACAGTACAACACTGCACAGTTCAGTACAACACTGCACAGTACAACACTGCACAGTACAGTACAACACTGTACAGTACAGTACAACACTGCACAGTTCAGTACAACACTGCAGAGTACGACACTGCACAGTACAGTACAACACTGCACAGTACAACACTGCACAGTACAACACTGCACCGTACAGTACAACACTGCACAGTACAGTACAACACTGCACAGTACAGTACAACACTGCACAATACAGTACAAAACTGCACAGTACAGTACAACACTGCACAGTACAGTACAACACTGCGCAGTACAGTACAACACTGCACAGTACAGTACAACACTGCACAGTACAGTTCAACACTGCACAGTACAGTACAACACTGCACAGTACAGTACAACACTGCACAGTACAGTACAACACTGCACAGTACAGTACAACACTGCACAATACAGTACAAAACTGCACAGTACAGTACAATACTGCACAGTGCAGTACAACACTGCACAGTACAACACTGCACAGTACAGTACAACACTGCACAGTACAGTACAACACTGCACAGTACAGTCAACACTGCACAGTACAGTCAACACTGCACAGTACAACACTGCACAGTACAGTACAACACTGCACAGTACAGTACAACACTGCACAGTACAACACTGCACAGTACAACACTGCACAGTACAGTACAACACTGCCCAGTACAGTACAACACTGCACAGTACAGTACAACACTGCACAGTACAACACTGCACAGTACAGTACAACACTGCACAGTACAGTACAACACTGCACAGTACAACACTGCACAGTACAGTACAACACTGCACAGTACAACACTGCACAGTACAGTACAACACTGCACAGTACAACACTGCACAGTACAGTACAACACTGCACAGTACAACACTGCACAGTACAGTTCAACACTGCACAGTACAACACTGCACAGTACAGTACAACACTGCACAGTACAGTACAACACTGCACAGTTCAGTACAACACTGCACAGTACAACACTGCACAGTACAGTACGACACTGCACAGTACAGTACAACACTGCACAGTACAACACTGCACAGTACAACACTGCACAGTACAACACTGCACCGTACAGTACAACACTGCACAGTACAGTACAACACTGCACAGTACAGTACAACACTGCACAATACAGTACAAAACTGCACAGTACAGTACAACACTGCACAGTACAGTACAACACTGCACAGTACAGTACAACACTGCACAGTACAGTACAACACTGCACAGTACAGTACAACACTGCACAGTACAGTACAACACTGCACAGTACAGTACAACACTGCACAGTACAGTACAACACTGCACAGTACAGTATAACACTGCGCAGTACAGTACAACACTGCACAGTACAGTACAACACTGCACAGTATAGTACAACACTGCACAGTACAGTACAACACTGCACAGTACAGTACAACACTGCACAGTACAGTACAACACTGCACAGTAGAGTACAACACTGCACAGTAGAGTACAACACTGCACAGTACAGTACAACACTGCACAGTACAGTACAACACTGCACAGTACCGTACAACACTGCACAGTACAGTACAACACTGCACAGTACAGTACAACACTGCACAGTACAGTACAACACTGCACAGTACAGTACAACACTGCACAGTACAGTACAACACTGCACAGTACAGTACTACACTGCACAGTACAGTACTACACTGCACAGTACAACACTGCACAGTACAGTACAACACTGCACAGTACAGTACAACACTGCACAGTACAGTACAACACTGCACAGTACAGTACTACACTGCACAGTACAGTACAACACTGCACAGTACAGTACAACACTGCACAGTACAGTACAACACTGCACAGTACAGTACAACACTGCACAGTGCAGTACAACACTGCACTCTACTATTGCGCTATATCTAACTTAGAACTTCACTGTATGTATATTTACCTTGAATATTTTTCTATAAAAGTCTTCCCTCGCTGCTCCGTATTTTCCGAGGCTTAAATAAAAAGAAAGTTTTTCCCCTGGTGTGTGTTGAGTTTAGGACAGGTGGAGTGTGCGTAGTGTGAGATTGTCTGGCCTGGGAACTCCTACTCTGGGCTACCCAGCTTTGGACGTTACACCATCTTTACCAACTCTCTTTTTTTTTTTTCCTCTTTATTCTTCTTTCCTCAGTCCTCCTGAACTCCGTGACAACATACTACAAAGGTTTACTGGGAAGGGTAACGTAAAAGAAACATTCGCTTGTGTGTCTCTGACATCTTCGCAGTCATTCTTTGGGACATACACACGCGAACATCACTTTTTATTCTAAATCTCTGGGACTCTGCTTTAAATTTATAAAAACACATTCCTGGATGTATACTAAATTTCGGTATATGCCTTGCAGAATTTTAATGAAAAACTGAAATCAAAATGGTGCAGTTGGAGGGTTAATAGTGGCAGTCATTCTTCCCACTACTACTACTGGCATGATGATAATTGTCATGAATGCGGCAGTAGTGGTGGTGATCGTCACTACCTACCCCCACTACCATACTACCATCCACACAACCACTACAGTCCTTCTCGTCAGCATTACTGCCACCTCCCTGACACCACCCTCTCTGTCACTGCCACCACCTTGACAACCATCATTGACCTCACCTCCATCACTACCAACACCATTAGTCCCACAACTATTACTGCTCTGCTAACTACCACCACCCTTTCCATTATTACCACAACCCTCAACCTTCAACCACAACCCTCAAAATTACCACCACCACGAATAATAATAATACCACCACTCACACCATCAACATCACACTCTATTGTTTCAACCACCACTATGTCAATCACCACTATGGTTCTCACAAATACAACAGCCAAGAAAACCACCATTACGTTTCACACACATTTGTCCCACACATCACTCTGATCATGAGCCGCCTCTCATAACAGTTTCAAGTGACTACCTCTTAATATCACTTAGGAGTCACTGTCTGTCAGTACCTAACTTTTTCACTGTTGTGTGATATTTTATGGAAATTATTAAATCACCTAAAAGAGGATACGTTGAGTACTTACCCGATATCTTTTCCCTATGATTTTTTGGAATGGAATTTCTGTGTGATGCCTTGTAAGAGCCTCCTCTAATTGGGTTTAAAATTTGAGTTGTGGGGAATCTTGTCAAGAGGAAGGTTCATTTTATCACTAGGCTGTTTAAATCTGAAGTTACATTTAACACCAGGGATATTGTTTTCCTTGTGACAGAGAATGCTTATTATGAGTTTTTAAAGCTGGTGTATCTTCCTTGAGGAAATATTTTTATTATTGCGAGGTATGTTTTTTTTTTTATATTTTATTTAAAACTCAGGTACAAAATATATGGGTACTTAATCAATATGTAACAAGATACAAGCAGTAAAACGATAATCTTCAGTGATTACACAAATACCAAAGAAGCACTTATATAATGACATCAGACTGGCTGTTGCACTCCAATCAAACACTACTTTTATGTACTGTACTTCACATGAAAAGATGGTCTTATAATAAAAAAAAAACGATAGTCCTACCTAGTAATGCTTATACTCCCCCCCTTGAAAAACTACCACTTTCTCCTTAGTATACTCATTGACATCTCTTGTATATTTATAAGAGCTTTAAGGACTTCATTGACAACATGTATAAAACACAATCCTGCCATCTAAAAGGCTGACTATAATACAAGGAATATCTGAACATGATGGCACACATCCACTAATGAAACCAATCCACACCCTAACCCTCATATACCTCATGATAACAATCAACATCGTGCACGGTGGTGGGTTTAATACACTACCGCTGACTCTTCAACCCCCCCCCCCCACTTGCCTAGTAACTATGTCTGAATTCGCTGCCTGACCACGGTGGAGTGCGGTTGTGCTCTGCACCCCTCTGCTGTTTTCAGGCGAGCTAACCTTAGTTCAGCAACAACCATTGAGTAGTGAGGACGTGCGCTGCTCATTTTGGGATATCAAAATGGCGGAACATACAGTACGGAGAGTAAATTATTATTATTATTATAATCAAGGGGGAAGCGCTAAACCCGGAGGATTATACAGCGCCTGGGGGGGATGTGGAAGGCATTCAGGCTTAATTCGGGGAACTGGAGCACAGATCCAATTCCCTAAATCAAGAGCCCCTCACCAACATCAAGGAACCTTCCTTGAGGGGAACGGAGAGTAAATACTATCTGCATAGAGCTGGTTCGTGGTACGTTAAGTGGAGATACGATGAACTTCCTTCTCCCTAACATCATCAGGGATACATATGGTATTCCCAACGAGGAATTGTATGGCGTTGCTCTTAATGGTTTAACAAGAATCTTTGTGAAATTTCTACGAGCTGGTTTCTACACAAGAATTGTCGAGCATTACTAGGAACAACGCATGAGTGTGAATTCAACGATGGATGTTGTGTTACATGACGTCTCTAAGTACTTCACATGGGTGAAGGTACGGAATGTACCCTTCGAGGCTACGGCTTATGGCCTACAGGAGTTTTTTCGCAGTTATGGGACAGTGCATTCTGCAACAATAGGGGTGTGGAGGGATGGTCCGTATGAAGGAATGCCGGAAGGTTCTTACACCCTTAAAATGTCTTTAACAAGGCCTATACCATCCTATGTTACGATGATCGGTTGTAGAACACAGGTTTATGTGTACTATGCTGGGCAACGGAAAACATGTCGTCTGTGTAGCTCTTATGAACACATTGCAGCCCAGTGTCCTAGGAGGCGGGCTTCTCGAATTCTGGAAGCTCCAATTGTGATACAACAGTCGTGTGATTTGGTGCCTGGCTCTGATGCCTCCGGAGGCCGGAGGCCTGACCTCTGGAGTGAAGAGGTCGACCGGGAGGTGGTGGCAGCGGAGACGTGTGTCACTCTCCCAGGGGCGTCGGGGGAGTCGAAGGTGACATTTGAGGAGTCTTTCGTCCAGGAAGCTTCAACCCAGGTTGGTTTATTGGCAGATGTGATCAAGGATTTTTTGGATGGGGAGGAACCCTGTGCAAAAGGTGTCCTCAGTTCATGTGAAGCTGGAGCGTTGGAGGGACAACAAATTGTGGAGGAAGACTTGAGTAAGAATGGGCTGGAGCGTGTGGTGGCCGTGGAGGTACACCAGGAGGATTCGTCTGAGGGTGATATGTGTGTAAGTGGGAGTTCTAGGAAACGAACTGTGGCATCAGAGATAGACGAGGTAATTACCCCGTGGCAGAGGCCGGGGAAGAAGTCATGGGCAGCGGTTGTGGAGCCGATGACACATAGTGGTAGAGGTGTGCCTGAGTTGCAAAGTGGGAAAGGGAGGGGGGAGGTGACTGCACATGAATCTCAGTAGTAGTAACCAGTTACCAGTAACCAGTGTACCGTGGACTCAACGACCAACCGTCTCTCTGAGTCACTGTCTATTCATATTGCGCTGACCTGGCATTATTCCACGAGAATGGCTGGCTGGAAGACGTGTAACGATGCACAAAGCACGGAGGAGCAGTTGGATGACAGGAGACAGGCTGGATGATAGGCTGGATGATAGGCTGACTGGCGTTCACTTCCACAGTCTGGCTTACTGACTGGCTTAATTGCAAAATCCGGGTCAACCCCTCAGAGATTGAAGCAATTAGCACACGAACTAAGCCAGGAAGCTTGAAACGGCTGCAACAGGCTTGCAGGCTGGAGGTGGTGAGTGAGGGTAGTGGCTGGTGGTGGGTGGTTCACCTTTGACCCTGCCGCTACTCACAAACAGCCTTCTAACTTCTTGAATTACCCTTAAAAACGTAAATCCACGCTCCACACCGCTGTCACCATTTATCATGTGGGAGTTCGACACGTGGATTAGGTAAGAAATACTCACGTAGGCTGTTATTACGTATAATTACAGATATGTGGTGAGAGCCCTGACAGCCGTTACCTTGTCTCCTCGCTCACTCTCGTCAACTAACTGACTGGCCGCCCATGTACCCATAGAGGGTCTTTGAATAATGCCAGGTCAGCGCAATATGAATAGACAGTGACTCAGGGGAGACGGTTGGTCGTTGAGTCCATGGTACACTGGTTACTGGTAACTGGTTACTACTACTGAGAGCTCTACCATTTATCATGTGGGAGTTCGACACGTGGATTAGGTAAGAAATACTCACGTAGGCTGTTATTACGTATAATTACAGATAATGTGTGTAACGCCCTTGCAGCCGTACCTATCTCCTTGCTCACTCTCGTAACACTGACTGACTGGCCGCCCACGTACCCATAGAGGGTCTTTGAATAATGCCAGGTCAGCGCAATATGAATAGACAGTGACTCAGAGAGACGGTTGGTCGTTGAGTCCACGGTACACTGGGTACTGGTAACTGGTTACTACTACTGAGAAATGTTCTACTTATGTGTTATAATGTTTAATTGTTGTGTACTTTGACATTGTATAGAATCAGCCCAAGCCGTACACCTGCCATCTCTAGTTTGTATTAGTTGTATGTCGGGACGACATACGTTAGCGTCGCCGAGCTCTCAGTAGTAGTAACCAGTTACCAGTAACCAGTGTACCGTGGACTCAACGACCAACCGTCTCTCTGAGTCACTGTCTATTCATATTGCGCTGACCTGGCATTATTCAAAGACCCTCTATGGGTACGTGGGCGGCCAGTCAGTTAGTTGACGAGAGTGAGCGAGGAGACAAGGTAACGGCTGTCAGGGCTCTCACCACATATCTGTAATTATACGTAATAACAGCCTACGTGAGTATTTCTTACCTAATCCACGTGTCGAACTCCCACATGATAGGAAAACTCGAGTGGTAAAGGAACACATAATATGAAAAGTGCAGTGGGTAAATTTCAGAGGCATAGGGGAAAGCCGCCCCTTCTGTAATTTTCAGATGTGTCACGCTTAATGTTAATGGACTTAAGACTGAGGTCAAGAAAGTTTGGTTGGAGTGGTTTTTAAGGCGGTTTGATGTTGACATGTGCTTTTTGCAAGAGCATAATCACAGGGCTGGTTGTGTGTTGCGGGTGAAAGGATATCAGATTTATGTTACTAGTGGTTTGCAATTGAAAGGTGGCGTAGCAGTGGCGGTAAAGGAGACCAGCCCCTTGCATGTCATCGGTTGGGAAGAGGGGGGGGGAGGGATCGTGAGGGTGGATGGTGTCTGGGGTGAGAGTCGAGCTAGCTTCGTAGGAGTTTACATGCCAGCAACTAGCAATATCAGGGTAAAAGTAGATTTTGTCAGAGAGGTATTGCTGTATCACTTGAGAGGTTTGCTTGCTATAACAGTAATAGGAGGTGATTGGAACTGTGTGATTAGGAGTGGTGATGTCGAACCGAGAGGGGCGGGTTGTGTGCTGAGTGTGCTGAGGGATGTATTGCGAGATATTGGGGTTGTTGATGTGGTGGGGAGGGGGGGATACCTAGTGGAGCATACGTTCGTCCGTAGGGGATATGAAGCGCGATTGGACAGAATTTATATTAAGCAGGGTATAGATGTTGTGAGGGTGCAAACCTTCGATGTGGGGTTTTCGGATCACAGGGCGGTAATAGCAGATTTGATGTGGGATGGAGTGGTGCGTATTTATTCTGGGTACTGGAAATTAAATGTAAGGCTTCTTAAGGAGGAGGGGGAGGGGCCTTTTTTCAGTGATTGGTGGTTGCCTTTTTGGGAGACTAGGGACAGGGAGATAGATCTGTTAGATTTGTGGGAAATGCAGGCAAAACCGGGAATAGCGATTTTTTTTTAAGGTTAGGGGACGAGAAGAGGCGAGGTGGCATTATGGGTTGCAAAATTATCTGGAGGGACAGTTGCAAGATTGTTATGTTGGGGGAGGTGGTAGGAGGGATGATATGGACAGTCTGCGGAGTAGAATCACTGAATTACACAATGATAGGTTTGATGCAATTAGGGTTAGGGCGGGGTTTGAGGATGTTTTGTGGGGTGATAACCCGTCTGGGTATGTTTTACGTAAATTTAGGGACCGACAGAGTGTAACCACCATTCTACAATTGGAGACAAGCCCTGGGGTGGGAGGGTATCCAGTGGGTCGAGTACTCTCCAATACGGAAAGTATGAGTCTCTATGCAGATAGTTGGTTTAGGGAGAAATGGAGTTGGAGGGAGGGGGGTTCCTGGGAGGGTATTTTTGAAGGGGGGTTCCATAGCATTTTAAGTGAGCAGGATAGAGTGGGGTTGGAGGTTGGTATAAGTGAGGTAGTTTTCGGGATGAGTACCGGGAAAACACCAGGGATAGACGGTATACCAAATGATTTTTATAGAGCACATTGGGGGTGTATTAGGCAGTGTTTTGTTAGGCTATTGGATCATATGTTAACTAGTGAGAAGTTGGGCACATCGCAAAGTACGGGTGTCACAGTTTTGGTGCCAAAGAAGGGGGGGGGGTAGAGAGTTGAGTGCTTACCGTGCAATATCTTTGATGTGCGCGGATTACAAGGTTTTTGCGAAAATTTTGGGTAATAGACTGAAGAAGGTCATGGGGTCCATGATACATGGGGGACAGTTTGATATCCCGGGGAGGAGTATGTGGGTAGGTCATGGACGTATTCGGGATTTCCTAGAGGGTAGTGATAAGGGAGGTATACTAGGTCTGGATTGGGAGAAAGCTTATGATTATGTGGATAGGGAATTTTTGATTGAGAGTATGGTGAGAATGGGTTTTGGAGGGAGGGTGGTTGGATGAGTGAGGACTTTGTATAAGAATGCATCAATGAGAGTACAGGTAAATGGTAGGTTGGGTAGTTCTGTAAGCATGGGGAGGGGTTTAAGGCAGGGGTGTCCACTCTCCCAAATACTCTTTGCATGTATGCAGAATCCTTTCTATGTTCTGGTTGATGGTGGGATGGGAAGGATGGGGGAGAGTGGTGGATTTTGTGGGAATATTGTTGGTTATGTAGATGATACAACTGTTTTACTTAATGAGATAGAAGATTTAAGTAAAGTGGGAAGGGTAATTGAGATTTTTGGGAATGCTACTGGGATGAGAGTTAATAAGCAGAAATCACGGTTGCTGGAGGTAGGCGCTTGGGTAGGAGGGACCTTGGGGGAGGAGTTTGGTTGGACAACTGTAGATAGGCTAAAGATTTGTGGGATTTTGTTTTTGGCAGATGCACAGGAGAGCAGGAGGGTTAATTCAGAAATGGTAATGGACAGAGCTTTGAGTAGGCTCAGGAGTCTAAGGGCGGGGATGTAACCTTGCATCAAAGGGTTGTGGTGGTAAATACGCTGATTTATAGTAAGGTGTGGGGAGTGGCGGAAATTTACCCATTACGAAGTCAGGATATTATGGAATTACAAAGAAGAGTCTTAAGGTATGTGTGGGGTTATGGGAGGGCGTGGTTGGGCAAAGATGTGGTAATGACTGCGGTAAGGCAGGGAGGATTGGGATTGATGGCATTAGGGTCTAGGGTGAAGGCACTATATGTGAAGCAGAGGTATATTCGGGCAGCGGGGGAAAGGGGTCTTCGGGTGGGGGAGGTGATGGGGGATATCCGCAAAATGTGGGGTGGCAGGGACTTAGTGGAGTGTGAAGATATGTTGCGGTTTATGTTAAAGGTACGCAATGTTAAAAAACTCAAGGTAAAATGGTTAGTGGGTTTGGGTCGTCGTCAGGAATCAATGCAAGGGATGGCAGTGTATCCCACATATGATTGGAGAGTGATATGGGTGGAATTTAGTAAATTAAGAATACCGGCAAGAGCAAGGGAATTAGTATATGGATTTCTTATGGGGACGTTAGCATCGAAAGAGGTGCTAAGACGAATGGGTATTGTGAGAGAGGCGTCATGCGGTTTTTGTCGGGAAGTTTGAAATGGCTTTTCATGTAGTATATTTTTGTTCTGCTTTCGAGGGGGTACGATTGTGGTTGAAGAGGGTTTTCTTTTTATTGGGGGGGACAGATATCACCCCTTAGGGCTTTAATATTAGATATGGGAGGGGTACCCAAAGAGGTGGGGAGGGCTATCAGATATGTAATAGTTGATTACTTGTATGTTTCTTGGGGGATGAGGGAGGTGAAGGGAAACATTAGGATAAAAGTGTTGGCGGCGTGTTTTTATAGGACAGCATGTAGGAACAAACAATTATATGGGGGAAGGTGGGTAATTAGTTTTCCGGAGGGATATCGTGGACTTACTGCTGAACGTCTACTCCGTTTGGTACATTGTCCTCTTCGCTTTCGGGCTGAGTGGACGCACTAAGCAAACAACTCTTGCTTTCTCTGGTGCGCAACTTCCTGTTTTCACCAAGATGGCTGCCAGCTACCGCAGGAGGAGCAACACCGTGTGTGTTGACCTTGTTAAAGGGGCAATTTACCCTACGAATGCCTCTGTTTTATTACCAACGATTATACGGGACACGTTTGGCATTGAAGTTGAAGACTTACACGGAATAGCACTTAATGGATCATCATGAATCTTCATAAAGTTCTGCACAGTGGAGGCATATGAAAGGACGGTGACTCAGTACCAGGAGAAGAACATCACCGTATCATCTGGTCTGGAGGTACGCCTGCGGGATGCCTCAAAATACTACACCTGGGTGAGGATCCGCAACGTTCCTTTCGAGGCAGACGATGTAGATATCAGAGAGACATTTCAAAGATATGGTGAGGTGCATGATATGACTTTAGTTCGATGGACGGAGGGAATCTATGAAGGGTTGCCGGCTGGATCTTACACCGTCAAGATGTCTTTAAGAAGACCTATTCCATCGTATGTTGTCCTGGAGGATTTTAGGACTCAGCTGTACGTGACCTACGCGGGACAACGAAAGACGTGTCGCCTGTGCGGCGCTTTTGACTACATGGCGGCCGGATGTGGTAGAGCAGCAGCGCCGCGGCCTTGGGAGCGGCAAGTAACCACGGAGTCTCAGGCGGAACCTCTGCCGAAGAATCTGAGTGCAGCAGGCAAAGGTAATTGAGTGGACGAAGTGGAGGGTGTGTTAGAGAATTGTGTGACACTACCAGTAGCTTCGGATGCTCCCCCGCAAACGGGCCCGGGAGTTGAGCAGCAGCCTGTGGGGGTGGGAGAGACTGGTGATCCACAGGAGTTATCTACGCCCCTACAGGAGATGATTAAGTCTTTCCTGGACGTGCCTGCGGAGGAGAACCCAGCTACAGACAGGAGAATTCTGACGGTTGAGAAGGACTTGATTGAGCAGATTCCAGAGCCTCTGGGGTCAGAGCCTGGCATGTTGCAGTTGCTACAGGTGGAAGCTGAGGTGCACAAGGGCAATGGAAATACTGATATGGAAATTGAGGGCACATCTAGAAAGAGGGCTGGAGGCTCGTCGGATGAGGAGGTTATAACACCAGCTCAGCGTACAGGGAAGACGTGGGCAGGAGTGATTAAGAAAGGGCGGGGTAGTGCACAGGGGGGGAGGGGGTACAGGCGGGAAAGAGTGCACGAGAAAAGACAGAAGCAGCAAAAAGTGGAACAGACAGGACACAGAGACATAGAGGAAAGCCACCCTTTCTGAATCTTTAAGTGTCTAACGATAAACGTGAATGGCCTTAGAGCTGACGGTAAACGAGTATGGTTGGAGGATGTTTTGCGGCGTTTTAACATTGATGTGTGTTTTATTCAAGAACACAATTTCAAGTATGGCAGAGAGTTGAGGCTGAACGGTTTTAGGATGTATGTTGGTAATTCAGGGAAATTAAAGGGTGGGGTGGCAGTGGCAGTGAGGGAGTCCAGCCCATTCCACATGCTCAAGTGGGAAGAGGGAGGGGAGGGGAGGGTGGTGAGGGTGGAAGGGATATGGGGCGAGATTAGAGTATGTTTTCTGGGGATATATATGCCGGCAGATAGTAACATACGGGTTAAGGTGAATTTTGTAAGGGAGGTTTTGCTTTTCTACATGCGGGGTTTACCAATGGTTTCTATAATATGGTGGGGATTGGAATTGTGTAATCAGGAATAAGGATGTGGAACCGAGAGGGGCAGGGTGTGTGCTTGGGGTATTGAGGGATTTGTTGAGGGATGCAGGGGTTTATGACATAGTCAGGGGCGATGGGTGGAAAGTAGAGCACAGGTTGGATCGTATATATATAACTCGAGATATAACAGTAGAACGTGTAATGACGATAGATTTAGGTTTTTCGGACCATCGTGCCGTTTTGGCAGAGATGGCATGGGAAGAGATGGTTCGTAGGTATGTGGGTTATTGGAAAATGAATGTGAGGCTACTTCAGGGAGAGGGGGAGGGGTTGTTTTTTAGGGAATGGTGGAAGCAACTATGGGAGGCTCGCAACGAAGAGGAGGATGTCTTGGAATGGTGGGAGAAGCACGCTAAATTGCAGATTAGGGAGTATTACCAGCATAGAGGAAGGGATGAGGCGAGGTGGAGGTATGGTTTACAGAAATATTTAGAGGGGCAGCTAAATGATTGTTATGAAGGGGGAGGGGGGGCTAGACATGGAGAAATAGAGGTTTTAAGGGGAAGATTGAGGGATATACAAAATTCTCGTTTTGATGCGATACATGTGAGGGAAGGTTTAGAGGAGGTTCTATGGGGTGACAAACCGTCTGGATGTGTTTTGAGGAGATTTAGGAATAGGCAACAGATGACCACGATTATGGGATTAGAGGTGTGTAAAGGGGTGGGGGGATATAGGGTGGGGCAGGTACTTAGTACCACCGATGGAATGAGCAATTATGCTGATTATTGGTTTAGGGAGAATTTTAAGCAGAGGGAGGGAGGAGAGAGGGAGGGAGAGATTCTGGGAGAAGGAATTCGAGGTTTTTTAGGGGAGGAGGAGAGTGCGGTAATAGAGGGTAGGATCAGTAAGGAGGAGGTGGAGGAGGCGATAATGGGCTTGAGTAGGGGAAAAGTGCCGGGAATTGATGGAATTCCTAATGATTTCTATATTACACATTGGGATTGTATGAAGGAATGTCTGGTCCGGTTGTTTAACTGTATGAAGGAAAGGGGAGTGTTGGGGGAATCGCAGGGCACGGGGGTAGTAGTTTTGGTCTATAAGGGAGGGGGGGGAAGACCTTGGGTGCTTTTAGGGCGATCTCCCTCATGTGTGCAGATTATAAAGTTTTTGCGAAGGTTTTAGGTAACCGTATGAAAAAGGTGCTTGACCGAGTCCTACATAGAGGACAGTGTGGGATTCCAGGTCGAAGTATGCGTGAGGGGCATGGAAGAATTAAGGATTTTGTGGAGGGTAGAAAACGGGGGGGGATCTTGGGGATTGATTGGAAGCAGGCTTATGACAGTGTAGATAGACACATGTTGTGGTGTATTTTAAAAAAACAGGGTTTTGGTGATGAGATTGTGCGCTGGGCGACTACTTTGTATACGCCTGCAACGGTCAGGGTTCAGGTTAATGGGAAGTTAGGGTTGCCAGTGCAGATGAGGATGGGTTTGCGACAGGGTTGCCCCTTGTCTCAAATCCTCTTTGCATGCATGCAGGACCCTTTTCATAGGCTTATAGAGGAAGGAGTGTGGGAACAGGGAGAGGTGGGTCCTGGGAGATGTGGTATTGTGGGGTATGTGGATGACACCACAGTTTTGGTAGGAGGGGAAATAGGATTGGGGAATGTGCGATGTATAATAGAGATTTTTGGTGGGGCGACAGGGATGAGGGTTAATGGAGCAAAGTCAAAGTTATTAGAAGTAGGCACGTGGGTGGGGGGGGGGGTTTGGGGAACAGTATGGGTGGAACGTAGTGGATAGAATTAAGATATGTGGGGTTGTGTATATGGCGGACGCTGGGGAGGCACAGAGAATAAATTCCAAGGAAGTAGTGAGTAGAGCGATGGGTAGGATGCGCGGGTGGAGGGCTGGGGATGTAACATTGCAGCAGAGGGTGGTAGTAGTAAATACACTTGTGTACAGTAAAGTGTGGGGCGTGGCAGAAATATATCCCCTGAGGTCGTGTGATATTCAGGAACTGGAGAGGGTGGTTTTGAGGTATGTGTGGGGTTATGGGAAGCCATGGCTACGGAAGGAGGTGGTGATGATGGGCGTGCAGCAGGGTGGGCTGGGTCTTATACCTTTGGACACACGAGTGAAGGAAGTGTATGTGAAGCAGCGATACTTGAGGGTGGGAGGGGAGAGGGGTAGAAGGGTGGGAGAGGTCATGAAGGATGTGCGAAAATGGTGGAAGGGAAAGGCACTACTGGAGTGTGAAGATATGGTGCAAAATTTGTTGGCAGTAAGGGAAGCAAAAAAAGTAAGGGTAAGTAGGCTTGGGAGGACAGGTAGGCAGGGTACAGTGATACAGGGAGTAGCTACATACCCAATGTATGATTGGAGGGGCATTTGGGAAGACTTTCGGAAGATCAGATTAAAGCCAAGGGTTCGTGAAGTGGTTTATAGATTCTTTATTGGAATTCTAGCTACAAGGTCAGTGCTATATAGAATGGGTTATGTAGGTGCTGGCACTTGTTTGCATTGTGTGGAAGAGGAGACGGCTTTTCATGCCATATATTTTTGTGAAACCTTGGGTTTTGTAAAGGCATGGTTAGCGAGAGTTCTGGGTATAGTGGCGGGAGGGGGAAGAAACATTTCGACTTTGAGGGCTTTGCATTTTGATGTGGGAGGGGTTTCCAAGGACATTCGGAGGGCAGTGATGTATGTAGTGGCAGATTTTTTGTATGTGTCTTGGTGCATGCGGGAGGTGGGGGGTGAATATAGGGTGCGGGCGCTTGCGGCGAGTGTGTATCGTACAGTATGCAGAAATAGGCTACTGTATGGGAGGTTGTGGGTAAATAGTTTTCCCTTGGGTTATCGTAATCTGTCGGTAGGTGTAATGTTAGGGTTGGGTGTAGTTTAGAGCTGGATTGGGCTGGTTCTCCCTAAACTGGCATTCTTGTTCTTTTTTGAGATTAGTGGAGGATGGAAGGTGGAATAAAAGTGTGTGGTAGTGGAGCATATGGGTGTAAAGTCGTTAGGAATGGGGGCGGGGCGTAGGGGGGGTGAACTGGTGACATTTGGTTAAGAGACAGGGGTTTTATGACTTTCGACGTCAGGTACGAACTTGAGCATGGAAGGGAACGTGAGTTTGTGTTTTTTTAATACAAATAGCATGGGGTCAGGGGATGGCAAGGGGTGGCTTTCTGAAGTGTCTTTTGCCAGGTTGGTTTTGTTAATGATTGAGGTAGTACTGCCCGGTACATGTTTTATTAGGAGCCATAAGTTATATTGTGTAACTTAGTGCATGACGGAGTAAGTCTGATATTGCTCTGGAACATTGTTAATAAATATAGATATCTTGTTGAACATAATACATAAAAAAATGGGAATATGTATTAGTGAGTTACAATTTCTAGTGTACTGTTAACCATATTAGTTGGTATTCTTCACTTTGTCAAATAATTACTATCTATATATTGTTATAAGTTATTTATGTTAGTTCTTTTTTTATACGTTTTAAGTGAACAAATGTAAGGTGTTGTGACTCTAGTGCAAGTGGCATTTATCTTGCACTAGGGAAAAGGGGAAGTGTAAAGTAAATATGATTGGATCATAACGAAATGTCATTGGATATATGTACACTGTATTTAGAAGGCAAGAAGGATTGTGAGGATTGTCAATATATGTATTAATTCTTATGTAAATTTCATGGAACTCAGGGTGATAATAATGTACACCTATTAGTCGGATGATAAGTATTGATATTATTATGCTTATTGTAATATAATTTTGATTGATGAAATGTATAATAAGGTTTTTAGCTTTGGAGTAAAGAGATGAAAAGCATAGGGGATGGGGGATATTTTGTAAGCACAAAGATGAATCAGCAGTATGTAATTAGAAAATGTAACATTTTTATTTTTCTGTGGCGGAGACGATAAGGGGTTCTCATATTCCTTTGTTATTGTACCTTAATGTATTTTTAAATTTAATGACTGATGGAGGTTATGAGTGGTGACGGCAGACACAGTTACTAGGCATGTGGGGATGGGGTGAAGAGTCAGCGGTAGTGTATTAAATCCACCACCGTGCACGATATTGATTGTTATCATGGGGTATATGAGGGTTAGGGTGTGGATTGGTTTCTTTGGTGGATGTGTGCCTTCATGTTCAGACTTTTCTTGTATTATAGACAGCCTTTTAGATGGCTGGATTGTGTTTATACATGTTGTCAATGATGTCCTTAATGCTCTAATAAATGTATAAGAGATGTCAATGAGTATACTCAGGTGAAAGTGGTATGTTTTTCAAGGGGGGGGGAGTGTCAGCATTACTAAGTAGGACTATCGTTTTTATTATAAGACCATTTTTTCACGTGAAGCACGGTACATAAAAGTAGTGTTTGATTGGAGTGCAGCAGCCAATTCTGATGTCATTATATAAGTGCTTCTTTGGTATTTGTGTAGTCACTGCAGATTATCGTTTTACTGCCTGTATCTTGTTACATATTGATTATGTTCCCATATAATTTTGTACCTGAGTTTAAATAAAATATAAAAAAAAAACTCCGTTTGGTGATGGGTGAGAGGCAAGGGGTTGGTCTCTTCAGTGGTGTGTCCTCTTGGAGTGATTGGAAGCCTGATGAGGAAGGTTGATTGGTTTGCAAGGTGGTTGATGTGGGTAAAGTTTATTGTAGGGAGCCGTTGGGGGCTCCAGGGTATGTAGACCTTATGAATTTGTAAAATCACAGAGTCAAAAGTTGTATGTGATTTTCGTTTTTTTCTCTTATTGTTATAACAACCATTTTATATAGGGGGTTTATATTTATATGTATATTGTGAGGTTATGTTTTATATATTCGAATCTGATGATAGATTTAGTCTTGTCATACGTCTCTTTTTTATCGTATGGAATGGGTACTTTATGCACTATGTACGAAAATATATAAGTATTTGATGGGGTTTATATATACCCTTATTTTGTATGGAAGGTCCTATTATATAATGAGTGTTAATTGGTAACATTAACTTTGTGTGTGTGTAGGTGTGTTTGTGGGAACCAATGTCTTAGGTATAGTTCTATCATTGAATGTAATATTTTTAGTTTATTTGCAGACAAGTCATTTAGCGCTTTATTTCTATGTATGATCCAGTTAGTTCTGTACGAATAAGTGCACATACACGTATGTGTGTATATGCATGTGTATATGTATACATATATATATATGATTGTAGGACTCATTCCTACATGTTTTATAATGACTCCGACTGTTTTTGTTTGAAAGTCGGTTGGTTGGGTTATTTTAGTTGAAATTGTTATCAATGACCATTCATTAGGAAAATTAATGTATGTTATTTAGAATGGGGACTGTACATACGGGGGGGGGGGGTAGAAGGGTCAGCTGTGTCTGCACTGGCAATAATGATTATTGTAAAAGGAGGGTTTGTAGGTTATGTATATGGTTGTGGGTTATGTATATGGTTGTGGGTTATGTATATGGTTGTGGGTTATGTATATGGTTGTGGGTTATGTATATGGTTGTGGGTTATGTATATGGTTGTGGGTTATGTATATGGTTGTGGGTTATGTATATGGTTGTGGGTTATGTATATGGTTGTGAGTTATGTATATGGTTGTGGGTTATGTATATGGTTGTGGGTTATGTATATGGTCGTGGGTTATGTATATGGTTGTGGGTTATGTATATGGTTGTGGGTTATGTATATGGTTGTGGGTTATGTATATGGTTGTGGGTTATGTATATGGTTGTGGGTTATGTATATGGTTGTGAGTTATGTATATGGTTGTGGGTTATGTATATGGTTGTGGGTTATGTATATGGTCGTGGGTTATGTATATGGTTGTGGGTTATGTATATGGTTGTGGGTTATGTATATGGTTGTGGGTTATGTATATGGTTGTGGGTTATGTATATGGTTGTGGGTTATGTATATGGTTGTGGGTTATGTATATGGTTGTGGGTTATGTATATGGTTGTGGGTTATGTATATGGTTGTGGGTTATGTATATGGTTGTGGGTTATGTATATGGTTGTGGGTTATGTATATGGTTGTGGGTTATGTATATGGTTGTAATATGGCCATGATTTATGGGGTTCTTTAAATGTACCGGGATTGTGTACTAGAGGTTTTGTAATATCTAGTATGGTTTATAATTTTATAATCTTATACATTATTGTATTTGTTCTATGTTTTAAATAACAATATATTAAAGGTCAGAAGAACGGGGTTTATTTGTATAATCTGGTCAGTGAAAGTATACATTTTGAGGGGTACTGTAATTTTGTTTTGTATCATTCTTATAATTACTCACAGGTGTGGGTGAGTATCGGTTGTGTAAGTTATAGACAGCATTGTACTGTCATGATGTCTCATTGTGTGTAACCCAGTAGATTGTGTGTAACCCAGTAGATTGTGTGTAACGCAGTAGGTTGTGTGTAACCCAGTAGATTGTGTGTAACCCAGTAGATTGTGTGTAACCCAGTAGATTGTGTGTAACCCAGTAGATTGAGTACTGTCATGATGTCTTATTGTGTGTAACACAGTAGATTGAGTACTGTCATGATGTCTCATTGTGTGTAACCCAGTAGATTGAGTACTGTCATGATGTCTCATTGTGTGTAACCCAGTAGATTGTGTGTAACCCAGTAGATTGTGTGTAACCCAGTAGATTGTGTGTAACCCAGTAGATTGTGTGTAACCCAGTAGATTGTGTGTAACCCAGTAGATTGTGTGTAACCCAGTAGATTGTGTGTAACCCAGTAGATTGTGTGTAACGCAGTAGATTGAATACTGGAACCATTACTTATAGTTCGTGTTTGTTTCTTTGTTATACATGTACTTGTTTATGTACAATTCTGTATGAAGGATTAATAATATATAAATAACAAAGTGGAAAATAAATTCATATGGTAGGTTTGGTGCTTCTTTGTTTATAATAATAATAATACATATTGTAATTTAGTCTTGTGTAATCTTGCTTAACATAGCTGCATGGGATATAATGTATAGGGGAAGAGGGACAGTTTGTGTCAACACAAAATTAAACGTCTGTGTGTATTTTGACAATGAAATTTATAATTCTGTGTAAGAACTGATACTGTGTTGTTTTATCTATTTAATGTTTTGTTTTAAATAAAATATCTTTGTGCTTACAAAATATCCCCCATCACCTATGTTTTTTATCTCTTGAGTCCAAAGCTAAAACCTTATTATACATTTCATCAATCAAAATTATATTACAATAAGCATAATAATATCAATACTTATCATTCGGCTAATAAGTGTACATTATTATCACCCTGAGTTCCATGAAATTTACATAAGAATTAATACATATATTGGCAATCCTCACAATCCTTCCCGTCTTCTAAATACAGTGTACATATATTCAATGACCTTTCGTTATGATCCAATCATATTTACATTACACTTCTCCTTTTCCCCAGTGCAAGATAAAATCCACTTGCACTAAACGTCACAACACTTTACATTTGTTCGTATAAAATAAGAACTAACATAATAAATTATAACAATATATGGATAGTAATTATTTGACAAAGTAAAGAATACCAACTAATATGGTAACAGTACACTAGAAATTGTAAATCACACACTAATACATATTCCCATTTTTTATGCATTATCATGTTCAACAAGATATATATATATTTATTAGCAATGTTCCAGAGCAATATCAGACTTACTCTGTCACGCACTAAGTTACACAATATAACTTATGGCTCCTAATAAAACATGTACCGGGCAGTACTACCTCAATCATTAACAAAACCAACCTGGCAAAAAACACTTCAGAAAGCCACCCCCTGCCATCCCCTGACCCCATGCTATCTGTATTAAAAACCACAAACTCACATTCCCTTACATGCTCAAGTTCGTACCTGACGTCGAAAGTCATAAAACTCCTGTCTCTTAACCAAATGTCACCAGTTCACCCCCCCTACGCCCCCCCTCATTCCTAACGACATTACACCCATATGCTCCACTACTACTACTACTACTACCACTACTACCTCCACCTCTTCCTGCCTATATATAGCCGTCCTGCTCCACCTCTGTTAGTGTGACTTTGTCAATGGTCCAAGTCGGACCGAAACGTCGTCGTAAGCTTCTCTCTTTTATGTGCGGGTTATTTGTGTATCGTTCCAGTCACGGTATTGTGCCTTTTTGTTATTTATGCTCCACTACCACACACTTTTATTCCACCTTCCATCCTCCACTAATCTCAAAAAAGAACAAAAATGCCAGTTTAGGGAGAAAACAGCCCAATCCAGCTCTAAACTACACCCAACTCCAACATTACACCTACCGTCAGATTACGATAACCCAAGGGAAAACTATTTACCCACAACCTCCCATATAGTAGCCTATTTCTGCATACTTTACGATACACACTCACCGCAAGCGCCTGCACCCTACATTCACCCCCCACCTCCCGCATGCACCAAGACATATACAACAAATCGAACACAAAGAGTAGTGGTCAACAAAGTTAATTCGGAGGCTGCCATAGTGAAGAGCTCTGTTCCACAAGGCACAGTACTCGCCCCCATCTTATTCCTTATCCTCATATCAGACATAAACAGATGTACACCACAGCACCGTATCATCCTTTGTGGATGATACTAGGATCTGCATGAGGCTGTCATCTGCTGAGGACGCGGTTAACCTCCAAGAAGATATAAACAAAGTTTTCCAGTGGGCAACGGTAAACAATATGATGTTCAATGAGGACAAATTCCAACTACTCCGTTATGGAAAACTGGAGGAGATAATAACTAGAACAGAGTATACTACTGACTCCGGCCATACAATAGAGCGGAAAAATAATGTAAGGGACCTGGGAGTAGTAATATCTGAGGATCTCACTTTCAAGGATCACAACAGTGCTACGATCGCACGTGCAAAGAAAATGATAGGTTGGATAATGAGAACTTTCAAAACGAGAGATGCCAAGCCCATGATGATCCTTTTCAAATCACTTGTTCTCTCTAGGCTGGAATACTGCTGTACATTAACATCTCCGTTCAAAGCAGGTGAAATCGCAGATCTAGAGAGTGTACAGAGATCCTTTACTGCACGTATAATTTCTGTCAAGCACCTTAACTACTGGGAACGCTTGGAAGCACTTGACTTGTACTCGTTGGAACGCAGGAGGGAGAGATATATCATAATCTACACTTGGAAAATCTTGGAAGGAATGGTCCCAAATCTGCACACAGAAATCACTCCCTACGAAAGTAAAAGACTGGGCAGGCGATGCAAAGTGCCCCCAATAAAAAGTAGGGGCGCCATTGGTACACTAAGGGAAAACACCCTAAGTGTCCGGGGCTCAAAACTGTTCAACAGCCTCCCATCAAGCATTAGGGGAATTGCCAATAAACCCCTGGCTGCTTTCAAGAGAGAGCTGGACAGATACCTAAAGTCAGTGCCGGATCAGCCGGGCTGTGGCTCGTACGTTGGACTGCGTGCGGCCAGCAGTAACAGCCTAGTTGATCAGGCCCTGATCCATCGGGAGGCCTGGTCGTGGACCGGGCCACGTGGGCGTTGATCCCCCGGAATAACCTCCAGGTAACATACATCACTGCCCTCCGAATGGCTTCGGAAACCCCTCCCACATCAAAATGCAAAGCCCTCGAAGTCGAAATGTTTCTCCCCCCTCCAGCCACTATACCCAAAACTCTCGCTAACCATGTCCTTACAAAACCCAAGTTCTCACAAAAATATATAACATGAAAAGCCGTCTCCTCTTCCCCACAATGCAAACAAGTGCCAGCACCTACATAACCCATTCTATATAGCGCTGACCTTGTGGCTAGAATTCCCGTAAAGAATCTATAAACCACTTCACGAACCCTTGGCTTTAATCTGATCTTCCGAAAGTCTTCCCAAATGCCTTTCCAATCATACATCGGGTATGTAGCTACTCCCTGTATCACTGTACCCTGCCTACCTGTCCTCCCAAGCCTACTTACCCTCACTTTTTTTGCTTTCTTTACTGCCAACAAATTTCGCACCATATCTTCACACTCCAGTAGTGCCTTCCCCTTCCACCATTTTCGCACATCCTCCATGACCTCTCCCACCCTTCTACCCCTCTCCCCTCCCACCCTCAAATACCGCTGCTTCACATACACTGCCTTCACTCGTGTGTCCAAAGGTATAAGACCCATCCCACCCTGCCGTACACCCATCATCACCACCTCCTTCCGTAGCCATGGCTTCCCATAACCCCACACATACCTCAAAACTACCCTCTCCAGTTCCTGAATATCGCACGACCTCAGGGGATATATTTCTGCCACGCCCCACACTTTACTGTACACAAGTGTATTTACTACCACCACCCTCTGCTGCAATGTGACATCCCCAGCCCTCCACCCGCGCATCCTACCCATCGCTCTACTCACAACTTCCTTTGAATTTATTCTCTGCGCCTCCCTAGCGTCCGCCATATACACAACCCCACATATCTTAATTCTATCCACTACGTTCCACCCATACTGTTCCCCCAATATCCCCCCCACCCACGTGCCTACTTCTAATAACTTTGACTTTGCTCCATTAACCCTCATCCCTGTCGCCCCGCCAAAAATCTCTATTATACGTCCCACATTCCCCAATCCTATTTCCCCTCCCACCAAAACTGTGGTGTCATCCACATACCCCACAATACCACATCTCCCATGTCCCACCTCTCCCTGTTCCCACACTCCTTCCTCTATAAGCCTATAAAAAGGGTCCTGCATGCATGCAAAAAGGATTTGAGACAAGGGGCAACCCTGTCGCAAACCCATCCCCATCTGCACTGGCAACCCTAACTTCCCATTAACCTGTACCCTGACCGTTGCAGGCGTATACAAAGTAGTCGCCCAGCGCACAATCTCATCCCCAAAACCCTGTTTTTGTAAAATACTCCACAACATATGTCTATCTACACTGTCATAAGCCTGCTTCCAATCAATCCCCAAGATCCCCCCCCTTGTCTTCCCTCCACAAAATCCTTAATTCTTCCATGCCCCTCAAGCATACTTCGACTTGGAATCCCACACTGACCTCTATGTAGGACTCGGTCAAGCACCTTTTTCATACGGTTACCAAAAACCTTTGCAAAAACTTTATAATCTGCACACATGAGGGAGATCGCCCTAAAAGCACCCAAGGTCTTCCCCCCCCTCCCTTATAGACCAAAACTACAACCCCCGTGCTCTGCGATTCCCCCAACACTCCCCTTTCCTTCATACAGTTAAACAACAGGACCAGACATTCCTTCATACAATCCCAATGTGTAATATAGAAATCATTAGGAATTCCATCAATGCCCGGCGCTTTTCCCCTACTCAAGCCCATTACCGCCTCCTCCACCTCCTCCTCACTGATCCTACCCTCCATTACCGCTCTCTCCTCCTCCCCTAAAAAACCTCGAATTCCTTCTCCCAGAATCTCTCCCTCCCTCTCTCCTCCCTCCCCCTGCTTAAATTTCTCCCTAAACCAATGATCAGCATAATTGCTGATTCCATCGGTGGTATTAAGTACCTGCCCCATGCTATATCCCCCCACCCCTTTACACACCTCTAAACCCATAATCGTGGTCATCTGTTGCCTATTCCTAAATCTCCTCAAAACACATCCTGACTGTTTGTCACCCTATAGAACCTCCTCTAAACCTTCCCTCACACGTATCGCATCAAAACGAGAATTTTGTTTATCCCTCAATCTTCCCCTTAAAACCTCTATTTCTCCATGTCTAGCCCCCCTCCCCCTTCATAACAATCATTTAGCTGCCCCTCTAAATATTTCTGTAAACCATACCTCCACCTCACCTCATCCCGTCCTCTATGCTGGTAATACTCCCTAATCTGCAATTTAGCGTGCTTCTCCCACCATTCCAAGACATCCTCCTCTTCGTTGCGAGCCTTCCATAGTTGCTTCCACCATTCCCTAAAAAGCAACCCCTCCCCCTCTCCCTGAAGTAGCCTCACATTCATTTTCCAATAGCCCACATACCTACGAACCATCCCTTCCCATGCCATCTCTGCCAAAACGGCACGATGGTCCGAAAAACCTAAATCTATCGTCATTACACGTTCTACTGTTATATCTCGAGTTATATATATACGATCCAACCTGGCCGCATAACCCCTCCGCATAAACGTGTGCTCTACTTTCCACCCATCGCCCCTGACTATGTCATAAACCCCTGCATCCCTCAACAAATCCCTCAATACCCCAAGCACACACCCTGCCCCTCTCGGCTCCACATCCTTATTCCTGATTACACAATTCCAATCCCCACCTATTATAAAAACCATTGGTAAACCCCGCATGTAGAAAAGCAAAACCTCCCTTACAAAATTCACCTTTACCCTTATGTTACTATCTGCCGGCATATATATCCCCAGAAAACATACTCTAATCTCACCCCATATCCCCTCCTCCCTCACCACCCTCCCCTCCCCTCCCTTCCCTCTTCCCACTTGAGCATGTGGAATGGGCTGGACTCCCTCACTGCCACTGCCACCCCACCCTTTAATTTCCCTGAACTAGCAACATACATCCTAAAACCGTTCAGCCTCTCTGCCATACTTAAAATTGTGTTCTTGAATAAAACACACATCAATGTTAAAACGCCGCAAAACATCCTCCAACCATACTCGTTTACCGCCTGCTCTAAGGCCATTCACGTTTATCGTTAGACACTTAAAGATTCAGAAAGGGTGGCTTTCCTCTGTCTCTGTGTTCTGTCTGTTCCACTTTTTGCTGCTTCTGTCTTTTCCCGTGCACTCTTTCCCGCCTGGACCCCTTCCCCCCCTGTGCACTACCCTGCCCCTTCTTAATCACTCCCACCCACGTCTTCTTCCCTGAACGCTGAGCTGGTGTTATAACCTCCTCATCCGACGAGCCTCCAGCCCTCTTTCTAGATGTGCCCTCAATTTCCATATCAGTATTTCCATTCCCCTTGTGCACCTCATTTTCCACCTGTAGCAACTGCAACATGCCAGGCTCTGACCCCAGAGGCCCTGGAATCTGCTCAATCAAGTCCTTCTCAACCATCAGAATTCTCCTGTCTGTAGATGGGTTCTCCTCCGCAGGCACGTCCAGGAAAGACTTAATCATCTCCTGTAGGGGCGTAGATAACTCCTGTGGATCACCGGTCTCTCCCACCCCCATAGGCTGCTGCTCAACTCCCGGGCTCGTTTGCGGGGGAGCATCCGAAGCCACTGGTAGCGTCACACAATTCTCTTCCACGCCCTCCACTTCGTCCGCCCAATTACCTTTGCCTGCTGCACTCAAAGTCTTCGGCAGAGGTTCCGCCTGCGACTCTGTGACTACTTGCCGCTCCCAAGGCCGCGGCGCTGCTGCTTTACCACATCCAGCCGCCATGTGGTCAAAAGCGCCGCACAGGCGACACGTCTTGCTTTGTCCCGCGTAGGTCACATACAGCTGTTCTAAAATCCTCCAGGACAACATACGATGGAATAGGTCTTCTTAAAGACATCTTGACGGTGTAAGATCCAGCCGGCAACCCTTCATAGATTCCCTCCGTCCATCGAAAAAAAATATAGCATGCACCTCACCATATCTTTGAAATGTCTCTGATATCCACATCGTCTGCCTCGAAAGGAACGTTGCGGATCCTCACCCAGGTGTAGTATTTTGAGGCATCCTGCAGGAGTACCTCCAGACCAGATGATACGGTGATGTTCTTCTCCTGGTGCTGAGTCACCGTCCTTTCATATGCCTCCACTGTGCAGAACTTTATAAAGATTCATGATGAACCATTAAGTGCTATTCGGTGTAATTCTTCAACTTCAATGCCAAACGTGTCCCGTATAATCGTTGGTAATAAAACAGAGGCATTCGTAGGGTAAATTGTCCCTTTAACAAGGTCAACACACACGGTGTTGCTCCTCCTGCGGTAGCTGGCAGCCATCTTGGTGAAAACAGGAAGTTGCGCACCAGAGAAAGCAGGAGCTGTTTGCGCAGTGCGTCCACTCAGCCCGAAAGCGAAGAGGACAATGCGAGGTATGTAAGGACAAATTTCCGAAAGTTTAAAAAAAAAGAAAAAAAAGCTGATATTGTTGACGAGACTATTTTGATATTTTGGGAGCCGAGGTACACAGTGGGTACCTTTGTTGTTTCTCGTAGAAACTCGGTTAACATTCCTAGTGACCAGAAGTCAGTGAAGCTGTTGATAAGCGTTAATACAACTTTTTTTTTTTATATTTTATTTAAAACATGACATTACAAAAATATAATATGTAAAACTCATTTAAGTCTATAAATTAACACAATCATCCCTACTGCTAATATTACACACCACACTTACAACTCCGTGTGGGTACCCCCCCCTCCCTGCTCCCTCATCCTATCACGTAACCCAAACCTGTTGAAGCTACTCAACAGAATTACATGATATATATATCACAACAGACATTACATTGCTACAACATAAAAGGCATGTAGCACACATAAGTATTTCACTACAGGAAAGACACCTACCCTAAAAATTATCACCAACACAAACGTGTTTGAAGCCTCAACCCCCCCCCCCCTTGCATGTCCCCCCCCCTTGCATGTCCCACCCAACCCTATTCACAACCAAACATACAAATTATACAGTAAAGAAAAAGAATACAACATCGTAACACATTGATACAGTACATGTATATACACCCATTTCACAAATATCCTCAAGTAATTACAAAGGGTCTGTCCTTGTGCATACAAGAGTCCTCATAACAGCAGGTCCTGCACAAGTAACACTACCAGTGTTTTTATACATTGTGTATGCATAGGTATAAAATACATACCTAATACTTGACATAGAACATAAGAATGCTCCTCAAACCTCCACCATACAGACCCCACCCACTATCATACAACATATAGTCCAAGATTCATACACACAGCAGCAGCACATGCCACCTCAACCGCACCAGCGTACCTTAGGCGCACACAGGCGCAGGCAGCAACACCTCTAACCAGAACCTAACACTACTCACATTCCACAATTTGCAGACACATCTGAACAGCACATATCAAGCCACTTTCATCCTAACACTGGGCACATGCCCCTCTCTCAAGGAGCACGCTATCTGGTGCCCCCAGACACACGCCATTAACCGTCGCTGCCATCAAGCAGCAGACCTCATCACACCTTCCACGACTATTCCCGCCCCTGTCTAAACCCCCCCTCACACCTGGCTAAGGTTTCCTCCCTCGCTGCCCCACTTGTACTTTTGCATGCCCACTTGGGCCCTGGGGGCCACGTTTGCCATGCTCTCCACGCACGACACCCGTGCCACCTGGCACCACCAGCTGTCGCTGCTCACCTCCACTAGCACACCGCCCCTCCCCATCTACCGATGCTTTCTTCCCTGTTCGTTGAGCCGGCGTCAGGACGTCGTCAGAGTCCGACAATGCTGCAGCCCTCTTCCTCGTCCCAGCATCCTCCTCCATGTTTGTGACCGGATCGTCCACACGATGTACCTCCACCACCACCTTCGTCTCTGCCTTCTGACGAGGGGTCACCACGTCCCCGCCAGCCCCACCAGCACCAACAACCTCCTTCTGCTGCTGCTCGACCGCCACAGACACGATCTCCGGACTGGCCGTCGTCACAGCCGGGGAGACCACATCCGTAGATGAGAACATGGTATGCAAAACAGACGCTATTGTCGCATCCAAGTCCTCCACTTCCACCGTCACCTGGTCTTCCCCGGAAGCCTGCTGTACCACCGGCGATGCAGGTGACTCGAGAGACGACAGCTCCAGATTCGACACCACCACTGGCTCTTCAATCTCCTCACTCCAAAGCCGACCGTGGCCACCATCTCCTTTTCGTCCATGTATGGGAGCCTCCTGCCCATCGTCATTCGTTGATCCACCGGCTGGCCTTCTGGCCTGCCCGCGCTGCCCACACTCTGCTGCCATATGATCATATTCACCGCAGAGGCGACACGTCCGTCGTTGACCAGCATAAGACACCATGACCTGTGTGCGGAAGTCATCAAGGTACACATACGATGGTATGGCGTGGCATAGAGACATCTTAAGGGTGAACGAACCGTCTGGGAGACCAACATACGCCCCAGCCACCCACATGCCTTGTTTAGCCATGTGTATCACTCCGTATCTTCTGAAAACACTGCGGAGATCTGTTGCATCGGCCTCGAAGGGCACATTGCGCAGTTTCACCCACGTATATTGTCGAGAGACATCCACCATACGCACATGCACGTCAGGGGACACATCTACGCAGAGATCTTGGAACTGCTCAACCAGCTGCTCGTACACTGGCTCGTAGAGTAGTTTTACAAATATCCGGTAGGCGCCATTTAATGCCACACCGTACAAATCCTTGTCCGCAATACCATAAGTGTCACGGATAATCTTAGGTAGCAAAACTTGTTCATTCTCAGGCGTAATCGCCCCCCGAACAAGCTGTATACCAACGGTATTCACCCGCCTCCTCACGCTGAATACCATGACGTCACCGGATAGCTTGCTAGACTGTCAGCAGAGAGGTATGAGGCACGTCCACACTCCCTGGCAGCTAGGTCGCGAATCAATGTTAATACAACTAGGAGAGCACACTAGTCTCACAAGGTTGTCAGTGAAAGTGGAGGAACTTACTTGGAAACATAAGTGAAACAAGAAATACAGAGTTTGCAGTTCCGTGAATACATTAATTATGGGTGTCCCGTAGCTCGATTGCTAACGAACTCAGCTCGCACATTAAGGCCCAGGGGCGATCCTCAGTACGGGTGGAGATATTAGGACGTGTTTCTTTAGGGCACCTGCTGTTCGTGTTGATCTAGCAGTCAAATTGGTACCTGGATGTTAATCGATTGTGTGGGTCGCATCCTGGGGACATAATTGACCTAATTTGCCAGAAATGCTCTGCGTATCAAGGGGCTTTCTATATAGTAGTATGTCATTGTTGCGGCCCCCTACCAAACTAGCGGTTAAATAGTTAACCTGCCGGCCGGCAGTACCAACGGGTACGTCATCAAACCCATTGTGGGGACTGCTGAGCCGGCCTTAGAAGCAGTACGTACCTAAACACCTCACGGTACGCATCTACGCAGTAGTTACCAGAACACCTAATCGTACACATCTACTGGCAGTAGAGTATTCTACTGGCTTCTAATGGCGTTAGAGGAAGGGCTCACCGCAGCTCACTGAGTCTGTTGGCCTCGTTACTTGACGGCCGCATTCAGTGAGCTTGCAGCATGGTATTCGGCAAGCAGGATTAACCGAACCTACTTGCGGTGTGTCAATTGGTCTTGAAGGCGGTAGATAGTACTCACCAGACCATCTTACGGTGTACTTCTACCTGCCTTGGAGAGTATTTACAGGACTACCGGTGATGTCTGCGGACTCGCCGCCTACGCTGGTCAACTGTGGGCCGGAGTCAACTGATGCTGTTTTAGTGGGACATTACATGAAGAAAAGGTTGGAGTGTTACACTGAACTGGGCTAGGACCGTAGTGTGACACTTAGGGAAGTATGATGGAGCGGAACACTGAGATATGCTACAGGACCGCAGTGGAACACTGAGAAGAAAAGGGTGTCGTGTGACACTGAAGATGGTCAGGTTGTAGTGTACATTGAATAGTATCACGTGACTGGCCTCGAGAGACGCTGTGGGTGATAGTGTGCGACGCAGAGACAAGGGTGTCAAGAGTGACACAGTAGAGATATTGTGTATGACGCAGAGAAAAGCGTGTCGTTTGACACGGAGAGTAGGAGTGTCGTGTGACACAGAAAAGGGTGTCTAGTGGACACGGTTGAGCAGGAGCGTCATTACACGGAAGAACATAAGAACATAAGAAAGGAGGAACACTGCAGGAGGCCTGCTGGCCCATACTAGGCAGGTCCTTTACAATTCATCCCACTAACAAAACATTTACCCAACCCAATTTTCAATGCTACCCAAGAAATAAGCTCTGATGTGAAAGTCCCACTCAAATCCAACCCTTCCTGATTGAGTTGGCATTTGCGCAGTGTTGACGTGTACTTGGCTCTGTGAAGACCTGTTTGCGCGCTCTCTAGAATTGAAGCAAGATGCCCTCCATCGAGCAACTTTACCAACAGCTTAAGGAAGAATTGAGGTTGGCGAATTTGGAAATTCGGCGATTGACCGAGGAGAACAAGAAGATTCGTAGTAGTCCTCCTGTTTTGAGTCCTCAGGTCAAGAAGGGAAACTGGTCAGTGGCTGGACAGCAGGGAAAGAAGTTGACGATCAAGAAGACGAATGGAAAGGTAGAAACGATGAAGAAGAAAGAGACTGCCGTGGAAACTGTTGTGGAAACATCCAATACATTCTCAGTGCTACCCGACGAATGTGAGTTGACTACTGGGAACGACACGACGAAAGACATTAAGGAAGGTAAGAATATTGTTGTTGTTGGGGATAGCCAAGTTAGGTATATGGATAGGGCGTTCTGCTTGAAGGACAGGAGTAGGAGACAGAGAGTTTGCTTTCCTGGGGCTGGGATGGAGGATATTGTTAGCCGTCTGGATGACATCATGAGAGGTAATGGGAGCAATCCTATTATCTGTCTCAGTGCTGGAGGCAACGATGTTGGCAGACGTAGGAGTGAGGACCTGATTAGCAGGTATAGGTCAGCAATAGAAATAATTAGAAGTAAGGGTGGGAACCCTCTCATATGTGGTATTTTGCCAAGGAGGGGAGTTGGAAGTGAATGGTTGTCCAGGGCAATTGGTGTCAATTGCTGGCTGGACAAATACTGTAAGGAAAATGCGGTAACATTCATTGACAACTGGGACCTCTTCTATGGCAGAAATGACATGTATGCTAGGGATGGGGTTCACTTATCTAGGTGTGGGGTGGGAGCACTGGCAACTGCAGTGGAGGGAGCAGTTAGGACTTTAAACTAGGAATAGTTAGTGGTATGGGTTTTGGCAGGAAAACAGTGAAGTCCCAGTGTAGTAATATTACGAGTTCTAGGGGAACTAGTAATAATAAGAACGAGATAGATATTGAAAAGCCAGGGACCTTGGGTGATAAAGACGGTAATAGGTTTAGTAGAAGAATAGAAATGAGCAGGAAGGGTAAAGAGAAAGGAGAGTCTTTCAATGTTTATTATGCTAATTGCCGTAGTGCTAGGAATAAGATGGACGAGTTGAGATTAGTTGCTAGGGTAGGTAACATTGATGTATTTGCCTTAACTGAGACGTGGTTTAATTCAAAAAGTCGGGACATGCCTGCGGAATGTCATATTCAGGGTTTTAAATTGTTCCAAGAAGATAGAAGTATTGGGAGGGGGGGTGGGGTGGCATTGTACGTCCGAGATCGCTTGAACTGTTGCATAAAAACGGGTATTAAGTCTGAAGTAACACATACAGAGTCTGTTTGGATAGAATTTTCAGAGGGGCATGAAAAACTGATTTTAGGAGTGATATACCGTCCCCCTAACTTAGATAGGGACCAAGGGAAACTACTATGGGAGGAAATTGTTAAGGCCACAAGGCACGATAATGTAGTAATTCTAGGAGACTTTAACTTTAGTCATGTTGATTGGAATTTCTTGACTGGGAATTTAGAATCGTACGACTTCTTAGAAGTATTTCAGGATTGTTTTTTGAAGCAGTTTGTGACAGAACCTACAAGGGGAAATAACCTGCTTGACTTAGTTATGGCAAACAATGAATCCCTTGTTAATAATTTAGAAATTTCAGAGGAACTGGGTGCTAGCGACCACAAATCAATTACATTTAGCATTGAATGGAAGTACGATAGTAGCGATAACTCAGTAACAGTCCCAGATTTTCGCTTAGCAGATTACGATGGGCTTAAAGAACACTTATCATCTGTTGACTGGGGTAACGAAGAGAGCTATCAATATGACAGTTTTCTGAACACTATACATGCTGCTCAAAGAGCGTTTATCCCATATAAAGAAATTAGATCAAATAGAAATGACCCAAAATGGATGAATAATAGGCTCAAATATCTACTAGGGCATAAGAAAGGAATTTATAGGCGTATCAAAAGAGGTGAGGGTCATCTTATGAATCAGTATATTGACATTAAGAGGGACATTAAAAAGGGGATAAGAAAAGCTAAAAGGGACTATGAAATTAAAGTTGCTAGGGATTCTAAAACTAACCCAAAAAGTTTTTTCCAGGTCTATAGAACAAAAGTTAGAGATAAGATAGGTCCCCTTAAAAATAACTATGGGCACCTTACTGACAATGAGAATGAAATGTGCTTGATTTTAAATAATTATTTTCTCTCAGTTTTTACACAGGAAGACACTAACAATATTCCAGTAATTAATTTTTACAGTGGGCTAGAAGAAGATAAATTATGTAACATCACAGTCACTAGTGAGATGGTTGTGAGGCAGATAGACAGACTGAAGCAAAATAAGTCGCCGGGTCCTGATGAGGTTTTTTCAAGGGTTCTTAAGGAATGCAAAATGGAACTCTGTGAACCATTAACTAATATTTTTAATTTATCTCTTCAAACAGGTGTAGTGTCTGATATGTGGAAGATGGCTAATGTAACTCCTATTTTTAAAACAGGGGACAAGTCGTTACCGTCAAATTACCGCCCAATAAGCCTGACCTCAATTGTAGGCAAATTACTAGAGTCAATTATAGCTGAGATTATAAGAAGCCATCTCGATAAGCATAGCTTGATTAATGATACTCAGCATGGATTCACAAGAGGCCGGTCTTGTCTAACTAATTTATTAACTTTCTTCAGTAAAGCTTTTGAGGCTGTTGACCACAATAAAGAATTTGATATTATTTACTTAGATTTTAGTAAGGCTTTTGATAGAGTTCCGCACCATAGACTGTTAAAGAAAGTGGCAGCCCATGGCATTGGGGGAAAAGTGCTCTCGTGGATCGAGTCATGGCTCACTGACAGGAAGCAGAGAGTGTCCATAAATGGGGTTAAATCCGAGTGGGGATCTGTAACAAGTGGCGTTCCACAGGGATCAGTCTTGGGCCCGTTGTTGTTTATAATATATATCAATGATCTTGATGAGGGAATTACTAGTGATATGAGCAAATTCGCCGATGACACAAAGATAGGTAGGATAATTGATTCAAACGTAGATGTTAGGGAACTTCAGGAGGATTTAAACAAACTCTATTCTTGGTCAGAAAAGTGGCAGATGCAGTTCAATGTAGATAAGTGCAAGGTTCTGAAGCTTGGGAGTGCCCATAACCCTAGTACTTATAAATTAAATGATGTAGAACTTAGCCATACAGATTGCGAAAAGGACTTGGGGGTTATGGTGAGCAGCAACCTTAAACCAAGACAGCAATGCCTAAGCGTACGTAATAAGGCAAATAGATTACTGGGATTTATATCAAGAAGTGTAAGCAACAGAAGTCCAGAGGTCATACTGCAGCTTTATACATCATTAGTAAGGCCTCACCTTGATTATGCAGCTCAGTTCTGGTCTCCGTATTACAAAATGGACATAAATTCGTTAGAAAACATTCAGCGTAGGATGACTAAATTAATACATAGCATCAGAAATCTTCCTTATGAAGAAAGATTGAAGACTCTTAAGTTACATTCACTTGTTAGACGAAGAATGAGGGGAGACCTGATCGAAGTGTATAAGTGGAAGATAGGTATTAATAAAGGGGATATTAATAAGGTCTTGAGGATGTCTCTCCAAGAGAGAACCCGCAGTAATGGATTTAAATTAGATAAGTTTAGATTTAGAAAGGACATAGGAAAGTATTGGTTTGGAAATAGGGTAGTTGATGAGTGGAACAGTCTACCTAGTTGGGTTATTGAGGCTAGGACTTTGGGTTGTTTCAAATCTAGGTTGGATAAGTACATGAGTGGGAAGGGTTGGATTTGAGTGGGACTTTCACATCAGAGCTTATTTCTTGGGTAGCATTGAAAATTGGGTTGGGTAAATGTTTTGTTAGTGGGATGAATTGTAAAGGACCTGCCTAGTATGGGCCAGCAGGCCTCCTGCAGTGTTCCTCCTTTCTTATGTTCTTATGTTCTTATGTTCCCACTCATGTACTTATCCAACCTAGATTTGAAACTACCCAAAGTCCTAGCCTCAATAACCCAACTAGGTAGACTGTTCCACTCATCAACTACCCTATTTCCAAACCAATACTTTCCTATGTCCTTTCTAAATCTAAACTTATCTAATTTAAATCCATTACTGCGGGTTCTCTCTTGGAGAGACATCCTCAAGACCTTATTAATATCCCCTTTATTAATACCTATCTTCCACTTATACACTTCGATCAGGTCTCCCCTCATTCTTCGTCTAACAAGTGAATGTAACTTAAGAGTCTTCAATCTTTCTTCATAAGGAAGATTTCTGATGCTATGTATTAATTTAGTCATCCTACGCTGAATGTTTTCTAACGAATTTATGTCCATTTTGTAATACGGAGACCAGAACTGAGCTGCATAATCAAGGTGAGGCCTTACTAATGATGTATAAAGCTGCAGTATGACCTCTGGACTTCTGTTGCTTACACTTCTTGATATAAATCCCAGTAATCTATTTGCCTTATTACGTACGCTTAGGCATTGCTGTCTTGGTTTAAGGTTGCTGCTCACCATAACCCCCAAGTCCTTTTCGCAATCTGTATGGCTAAGTTCTACATCATTTAATTTATAAGTACTAGGGTTATGGGCACTCCCAAGCTTCAGAACCTTGCACTTATCTACATTGAACTGCATCTGCCACTTTTCTGACCAAGAATAGAGTTTGTTTAAGTCCTCCTGAAGTTCCCTAACATCTACGTTTGAATCAATTATCCTACCTATCTTTGTGTCATCGGCGAATTTGCTCATATCACTAGTAATTCCCTCATCAAGATCATTGATATATATTATAAACAACAACGGGCCCAAGACTGATCCCTGTGGAACGCCACTTGTTACAGATCCCCACTCGGATTTAACCCCATTTATGGACACTCTCTGCTTCCTGTCAGTGAGCCATGACTCGATCCACGAGAGCACTTTTCCCCCAATGCCATGGGCTGCCACTTTCTTTAACAGTCTATGGTGCGGAACTCTATCAAAAGCCTTACTAAAATCTAAGTAAATAATATCAAATTCTTTATTGTGGTCAACAGCCTCAAAAGCTTTACTGAAGAAAGTTAATAAATTAGTTAGACAAGACCGGCCTCTTGTGAATCCATGCTGAGTATCATTAATCAAGCTATGCTTATCGAGATGGCTTCTTATAATCTCAGCTATAATTGACTCTAGTAATTTGCCTACAATTGAGGTCAGGCTTATTGGGCGGTAATTTGACGGTAACGACTTGTCCCCTGTTTTAAAAATAGGAGTTACATTAGCCATCTTCCACATATCAGACACTACACCTGTTTGAAGAGATAAATTAAAAATATTAGTTAATGGTTCACAGAGTTCCATTTTGCATTCCTTAAGAACCCTTGAAAAAACCTCATCAGGACCCGGCGACTTATTTTGCTTCAGTCTGTCTATCTGCCTCACAACCATCTCACTAGTGACTGTGATGTTACATAATTTATCTTCTTCTAGCCCACTGTAAAAATTAATTACTGGAATATTGTTAGTGTCTTCCTGTGTAAAAACTGAGAGAAAATAATTATTTAAAATCAAGCACATTTCATTCTCATTGTCAGTAAGGTGCCCATAGTTATTTTTAAGGGGACCTATCTTATCTCTAACTTTTGTTCTATAGACCTGGAAAAAACTTTTTGGGTTAGTTTTAGAATCCCTAGCAACTTTAATTTCATAGTCCCTTTTATGTAAAGTGACAGTTGAGAAGGAGCGTCACAACACACCACGGATAAGTGTCGTGAGAGACACGGAGCGTCATAAGGAGTAGATTGTAATTTTTTATTTTAAATATGTTACGTATAATTTATTATTTTAGCATAGAGAGAGATATATATATATAGTGACACAGCAGTAGTGTCAAGAGAGTTGTACCCTGTGTAGGGTCACGAATTATTATTTATTATTTTAGTAAAATGCTAATTATAATTTATTATTGTAACATGTGTATATATATATATATATATATATATATATATATATATATATATATATATATATATATATATATATATATATATAATATATATTTTATATACCTCTTGACCAAAGATTGACTTTTATATTATATTAAAGATTAATTCATTTTAATGTTTTATTTATGTATCCCGAACTCTTTATTACAAAATGAGTAAACCTACCATCTTTAAAATTTTTTTTTTGTAATAGTCATTAAGATAAGATTTCGTTCGGACTTTTAACCCTGGAGGGTTAGCCACCTAGGATAGCCCAAGAAAGTCAGTGCGTCATCGAGGACTAACTTATTTCCACTGGGGTCCTCAATCTTGTCCCCCAAGATGCGACCCACACCAATCGACTAACACCCAGGTACATATTTGCTGCTAGGTGAACAGGACAACAGGTGTAAGGAAACGTGTGGAAATGTTTCCACCCACCGGGAATCGAACCCGGGCCCTCCGTGTGTGAAGCGGGAGCTTTAGCCATCAGGCCAGCATATCATGTAGAAATAAACATTATTAGTTCAAAACTTACAAAAGTATTGACTTCCTGATGTCATTGGTACACACAATAAACTAATAGCCAAGTATACATATATGAAACAACATCCAGTTTGACTGCCACAAACTTTCTTCCTTCATTATCTGCTTTTCACGTACACTGATAAGTGTGCACTGAAAGAAACAGTATGTATACATGTGATGGAGTGTCAATGTACGCACGCACACATACACTGTTCCAAGATTGTATTCTGGGGGAGGTCTTTGGAGGCTGAGGTAATGGGAGAACTCTCATGGAACTGTGGAAGGCTGCTTTGTAGGTGGGGTTTGTGTTAGTGTCTGTGAGTGCGGAGTTTGATTTGGTTAATTTGCTTGGTAGCAGAGTTCTGTGGGTGGTTCTCTGGGTGGATATGTTTGTTGGTCCTACCAATTCCAGGTGCCTCTGCCTGTCTCTAGCCTTGTCTCTTTTGCTCCTTGTGTCTTTGTATCCTCTCATTTAGTTTCTGTTATTCTCTAGACGTTCTGACATGGTCTAGGAACTCCTGCTTGGATTTTGTTTCCTTTAGCCGTGGTTTCTGCTGCATGATCTTGTTTGCTCCATTTTTATCATGGAAAGCCTCAAGAGATGTGCCTGGTGCTATAATCACTCCAAGATCCTTTTCCTTGAGTGAGATTTGTAGTCTTTGGGCCCCCTAGACTGTACTCAGTCTGTGGTCTTCTTTGGCCTTCCCCAATATTCATTACCGCACTTGGTGGGGGTTGAACTCCAGGAGCCATTTGCTGGACCAGACCTGCAGTCCGTCCAGATCCCTTTGTAGTTTTGCCTGGTCCTCGTCCGATTGAATTCTTCTCATCAACTTCACATTTGCAAACATGTACACTTCAGAGTCTGTTCCTTCCGTCATGTTCACAAATACCAGAAACAGCACCGTTCCTATGACTGACCCCTGTGGAACCCCACTCGTCACAGGCACCCACTCTGGCAACTCGCCACGTACCAAGACTCGCTACTGTCTTCCTGACAGGTATTCCCAGATCCATTGTAGTGCCTTCCCTATTATCCCTGCCTGGTCCTCCAGTTTTTGCACTAATCTCTTGTGTGGAACTCTGCCGAACGCCTTCTTACAGTCCAAGAAAATGCAATCCATCCACCCCTCCTTCTCTTGCCTTACTACTGTCACCCTGTCATATAACTCCAGTAGGTTTGTGACAGGATTTCCCGTCCCTGAAACAGAGTTAGCTGTTGTTAAGCGCATTCCTTTCTAAGTGTTCCACCACTCTTCTCCTGAATCTTCTTTATGACTCTGCATACTATACATGTCAGTGACACTGGTTTATAGTTTAGTGTTTCATGTCTATTTTCTTTTTTAAAAATTGCGTCTACATTCGCTGTCTTCCATACCTCGGGTATTCTCCCCGTTTCGAGAGACGTGTAGAATATTATAGTTAGGGGTACACATAGAGCCTCTGTTCCCTCTCTCAGGACCCATTGAGAGATGTTATCCGGTCCCATCACCTTTGATGTATATATCTCGCTCATCAGCCTCTTCACTTCTTCCTCGATTGAATGTATTGTGTTCAACACTTGGTGGTGTACCCCACCTCGCCTTATTTCTGGTGTCCCTTCTGACTCCTCTGTGGACACTTCTTTGAATCTCGTGTAGAATTCCTCACATACTTCGCGGTCGTTTCTTGTGATATCTCCTTCCTTTATTAGCCTGATTACCTGGTCCTTGACTGTTTTCCTCCTGATGTGGATGCACAACTTCGGGACAGATTGGTCTTTCGCTGCTATGTCATTTTCATACTGTCGTTCTGCATATTCATTTCTGGCTCTAAGACTGCTCTCCTTATTCTCCTGGGTCCTTTGCCTTCTATGCTTCTTCCATTCCCTAGCACACTTCGTTTTGACCTCCCTTCACCTTTGGGTGAACCATGGGCTCATCCTGGCTTTTTCATTATTCCTGGTGCCCTTGGGTACAAACCTCTGCTCAGCCTCCTTGCATATTGTTGTTACATATTCCATCATCTCGTTTACTGACTTCCCTGACAATTCTCTGTCCCACTGAACCCCGTTCAGGAAGTTCATTCCCGCGTAGTTCACTTTCTTGTAGTGTGCGTGTGTGTACTCACCTAGTTGAGGTTGCGGGGGTAGAGTCCGAGCTCCTGGTGTGTGTGTGTGTGTGTGTTTCCCATGACTACCGCTAGGCGAGCTGTGCATGTAGGTCTGTGCTGCCGCCTGGTGGCTATAGGCCTACTTTCAGCTCACTTCGCAACACCCTGCATCCCTCTCACTCACACTGCAGACAGCCTACAGACAACAAGAACCTCCTCTCTCGCCCCTGCCAAGCTTGGGGCTTGGCTGACCCTCAGGGCAGCCTAGACACACTACCTTTATCAAGAACCCCATAAAGACATCTCCAAAAATATTATACACCACCAGCCATTTTTAATGATTTAAATGGTGGCATGCGGTGTTTGCAGCATTTGTGTCTGCCGGGAGTTAGAAAGAAAGATGAAGTCATGAAGTCACTGCCTCCTTCATCGACTCAGCATCCGTCTCTCAACAAATTCTCCTGATGTCATGTCTGCAACTCTTATCATCCAGACACAGGTACAAGCAGGAATCGGGGCCAAATTTACTTAATTTCTTTGGGAAATCTTTGCAGTGTCAACTGGGACTCACAGATTCCTTTGAATCTAAGTCACGTGTTCAGCGTCACTTACATACTTTTGCTGTTAAGATTAGCTGTATTTAAATGCCACTCGTTCGTGTTTACAATAATATATATACTGCTTTCGGAGGCTAGTACACCAAAAGGGGAGTGAAATAAAATTAGGTCTAAGGCACCCACACCATCGTATATCCTCGTATCACGGTACAGCACCTAGCTCTGCTGGGCGCGTGATCTTTGTAGGATTGGATGGTGCGGTGGGTTAGAGCGTCGTCGAAGTTATGCTTACCATGAGGCGGGCCAAAACTACACGGGTTCGAGCCCCCAGCTAGTTGCAGTGTTGTTATTAATTAAATACCACTCTTTCATGGATACAATACAATAGATACATAGCATAGATATATTTTTATTTTCACCACGACAAAAAAATAAAAAGTAGTTACTGAAATCTTCCAGTGTCATCCATATTTCCAGATCTGAATATCTTGCGGAAGAGTTCACTAACGTTGAATTCACTACATAATAACTCCGACATAGGTGCTGGGTGCATGGGAATATAGACGCAACATAACCCAGTCCATTTGGAAAGCTGTTACTGGTCACATAATACAGAAATACACTACCTTCACTCACCAACAGTACATTAACGTGGTTACTAAAAGAGCTCTCCAAAAGCGACCCTCCATCTCTTCCCCAATTTATTTAAACAGATGGAATCTGCAAGATGCATTGCAAAGACTACAGTAAGAATTATGTAGAGAAAAATCTATGAGAACACACAACAGGGACACACAAAGCAATGACTGCCTGACTAGCAGAGGTTCATCTAATGAAGTGGAGCAACGCCTAGCTTATTATTACCAGTCTTGAGCTTAGGCAAGACAGGGGGCAGGGGGAGCCTGGAACTGTCTTTATTTACAGCTATCATAGAATTATACACATACCTAACAAGTGGGAATCTTTAATAAGAGATGTATTCTTCACCTTGTCGGTATTGTATACCATTGATATTTGAATACTAATTGTGGAAAACATACAGTATATTTTCCGAAAATAGTGTATTTGTATGTAAATTAATAAAATATATTTTATTTAATAAAAATTATATTATAAAAAAATGGGAAGCTCGGCGCCTGCGCGGTCGAGCAGGGAAGAGTCGCCATGTTTTTTGAATGAGCCAAGAAAACGTTAGTGAAAATAAGAATAATTTTCGTCGCTCTAGAGGTTATATTGGGCTTACACCTCTCAAATAGGAGCCGAAATTGTTGGAATTGCAGTCCTGCATAACGAGAGAATCAGGCGACTGGACAGGACTCCGTAATTAGATGAAAACAGGATATTACCCCCAGCTAAGTCATGTCTATATATTTATGTTTATAGTTCTGGCCAGTATTATCATAAATGTAGACAGGTTTTTTTTTTTTGAGTATGATACAAGTAATCTCCAGACAAATTGGTGAGTGTTATGATTATAAATTCTCCTTCTGTTATATAAATGTGTATATGTATTCATTTATTAATTTTAATATACAGTCCACAAAAATTATAATAATTTTACCAGAATTCCTGGTGTGTATGTACATTTCATTTGCAATTAATATAGATCTAGAGAAACTTGTAGAGAGATGGTAGGTATCGAAGGGGGACATTTTTGCGTCCTTGGTATCCTAAAAATTCCTACTTGTCTCTGTAACTTTGATAAATAATAATCTTTGTTACCATTTACTTGCATGTATGTAATGAGATTCATCCAGGTAATTGTAATTTTCCACACTAATACTGTAGAATAAAAAGAAGGATGTTAAATACTATTTCCACTATTAAAGCCCACAGGATTTTCGACCACACTTTGCCCTGACTTCACTGTGACTTCATCTGACTTCATTCTTGCACAGCCTAATCTAACCATCACTTAAACCTGACCTGATCTCACTTTTCCCACATGTACCTTGACTATACAAATAATTTTTGTGGTACACAATGTATAATAGGAGTAAAACAGTTCCAGACCCTGAGCACTTCCTAACAAAAAGTTGCATTAGTTTTCTTATGTATATTTTCTCCAGAAGTTTGTAGACCATTGTCGGAAAAACTGAAAAGTGAGCTTGTGGAAAGGTAGTTAAGGTAGAAAAAAGCAGGTCTGTTACCACTACAAGACGCCGTCACTGCATGCTAGGCTCTGTGTTTAAAATAAATAACAAAAAGGCACAATACCGTGACTGGAACGATACACAAATAACCCGCACATAAAAGAGAGGAGCTTACGACGACGTTTCCGTCCGACTTGGACCATTGACAAAGTCACACTAACCAGAGGCGGAGCAGTAGCAGGTCGTAGGGCGTAGGCACTGTGTTTGTTCATCTTATATGGAGATATCAGTCACATGAAATATATAGCGTGTGGACAGAGGGCCATAAAACAGTGGCCATTTATAAACATGTCTGAATGAACACTACAAAAAAATAACAAACCGTTTCCTTATTAATGAAACGATACTTGTAGTTTAACACTGTATAAATATTTTGCACCACCTAGATAAATCAACTTGCTGTTTAATGTGATTATAAACTAGAGGAAAGGATATTTTTTTTAATTGCGTATAAATACTACAGTGAATAGACAGAAGAATGGACAGGGATACAAACCGTGGTCCTGAATGTTAGCAGGTCCAGGGCTCTTCACGACCACGGTTAGAATCCCCTTTCATTCTCCTGTTGATTGACAGTCGTTTATTACAACTTATTTCGAAATCGAATTGCACTGAATTGTATATTAGCTGTAAGATGAGATGGTAATATAGGTAACGACTGTAGCATCATAATTATGTAAGTAACTATGCTTAGGGACGCATAATGAACGCAATAAACAGCCTTTCTGATCTGACAGCAGAAAGAGTTTTGCTTTATAATTATGTGGGAGCATATTACAAATTAAGTTTATTGTAACACTGGTTCTTAATTATTATAAAAATAATAAATTTGTACTTATTATTAAAATTAGTGGAACTAAATTTGTTCATAATTGTGCTTCAGATAACACTGTTTAGTCCAGATTTGTGAAAGATAAACAACATAAATGTTACAACTGAACAACAATACGTTGGCCTCTTTCTCTGTGAGCTCACTAATTCTTCAACAGATAGATGGAAGGGAAGATGATTTGCCTGATAAATTTTGTGGCAGGTTTTTGGGAAGAAAAGGTTTAGTCGATTTTGTTTCGGCTGAATCTACTTACAGGTGAATAATTTCCAGGGTATTACTTAGTGGCGAGTAACGGGTAATATCAACAACATAACCTCCAACGAATATCATATATATTTTATTATTATTAAAGATTCGCCGGTAATTTTCCCGGCCCGGGCCTTTTCCAAGTGGTGGCCCAGCCTTGGCTCCCTCTTTAGGGAGTGTCTGAGACCAAAGTCTCCCATGGGAGGAGGTATAAGTACCTCCTCATCTTTGGGACCAACTGTCCCCAGGCCTAGCCACAAGCTAGGCCTCTCTGGTCTGTCATCCCCGCCCCAAGGGGGCAAATGGGAATGACAGTCTTGTGAGCTGTAAGCTCGGGCTCAGGCACCTACCCTACCCTAGAAGGGTTAGGCATGGTGTCGATAGAATATCATATAATATTTAATATCTCCTCATTTACTGATCAATTTTAATTTTCTAGTTATTTTTCCAATATATATTTTAAGTCTAAGATGAAGGTCTTAAAAACATTTGCAGAAAAATCAAAGGCGTCTCCGATATTTTCAATTTTTTTTATTAATTATGTGCAGTTTTCCTGAGATATTACACAAAAAATACAAACCTATCAAAACTTAAATGTATTTCAGTCGCTGCTCGGTCTGAGGAAGGTATCCCCGTATTCCATATCCTCAGTCACGTCTGCCACAAAGCACGGGTCTTTTTTTTTTTTTTTTTTTTTTTTTTTTTTTTTTTTTTTTTTTTTTTACACAGGGTTTGACAAGGTTAAGGATCCCTAGCTTTATTGACAGCTATTTACAGGTTAAGGATTCCTAACTTTATTGGCAAGCTAAGAGCTGTTACCTACATCAGCTCATTTGAAAGCATTTTTGTTATGAGACATACAAGTAGGGAACAGGATGAAGTTGGAGCCATCTGTGGGCCAGCATTTTCATTTGATCAACTGACGTTATCTCGTTGACATCATTATGCTGTACGAATGTGTTCCATACTCGAGTCATCCTGGGTATGTATGATCTCAGATGGAGTGATGTTCTGGAGAAGGGTACAGCCAGAGTGAAGTTGCTGCTTTCTGCCCGTCTTGTGGCATAAAAGCTTGTTTCACGCTGTCCTCGAAGTGGATCCAAGTGTGGTATTTTGACAATATTGGCCTTGTACATAACAGTAAGGCCACCCACATCCCTCCTATGTTGAAGGCTCTGCTGAAATGACAGATCTATCCAGGATGGGTCCAGGCGAGAGATGAGACGTCTTGCTCTGTTCTCTACTCTGTCAAGCAGTCGCAGATGAGAGGGGGGGCAGGCAAACCAAGAAAGTGGAGCATACTCAAGGTGTGAGCGTACTTGTGCCTCGTACAGGATCTTGCAACCCCTACTGTCAAGCAGATGCGAGATACGGCGAAGTGCTGTAAGCTTCCTGGCTGCCTTGTTTGCAAGATTTACAACATGGTTCTTCATGGTTAGTTTGGAGTCAAATTTCACCCCAAGGATATCAACTTCTTCTCCAGGTGCCAACATCGTCCCATTCATCCTTACTACTGCGCCAGCATTACCATCATGGTGCCTAGAGACGAACATCATTTGCGTTTTTTCAGGTGCAAATGTTACTTGCCATCTATTTCCCCAAGCTGATATAGCTCTCAGCTGGTGATTGATGTAGCTTAGAGCAGCTGGCATTTCTTCTCTTGGATAAGTGAATGTCAGTGTACAGTCGTCTGCATATGCATGTGATTCTGGGATGAGATGAAGAAGGTCGTTGAAGTAGACATTCCATAACAGTGGACCCAGCACACTTCCTTGTGGAACGGTTGCCCCAATAGGATGCCTTGCTGATTCCGTTCCATTGAGGACTACACTTAGAGATCTACCATGAAGGTAATCACTGAGGAGACATAGCGTAGAGCCTGCAATTCCCAGTGCTTGAAGTTTTGCTAAGAGGCCCTGGTGCCACACCCGGTCGAAAGCGCCAGCAATGTCCAGTGCTACCACACAGCTGACTTTGGATTCATCCAGTGACTGGTGCCACTTAGTGGAGAGGTTTAACAACAGATCAGCAGCAGAGTAACCTTTCCTGAAGCCATATTGACGATCACAAAGTAGTGAGTGGTAGTCAAAAAAATCTGTCATTTGTCTTGAGATTATTGTCTCAAGGATCTTACCAGTGATTGACAGGAGTGACACTGGTCTGTAGTTGCTGATTTCTGCTCTGCTCTTCTTTTTGTGAACAGGGACTACATTTGCCTCTTTCCATGGAGAGGGCCATTTACACTGTACTAGGCAGTGCTGAAAGATGCGAGTTAGAGGTGCTGCTAGCTGGTCTGCACATCTTCTCAACAATCTTGGGCTCAACTTGTCTGGGCCCACAGCCTTTTCTTGGTCAAGTGATTTAAGAAGGAAATGCACCTCCTCCTGCCTTATTGTCACCACTGACAGTTTTGACACAGTTCTTGCAGCTAGCCAAGGAGGGTCCCTTGCTGGATCAGGAACTTGCATTTTGGTAGCAAAGTGTTCAGCAAAGAGGTCCGCCTTCTCTTGACTACTAGTAGAGGTGGTCCCATCCTGTCGATTTAGAGGTGGAATAAGTTCATCAGGCAGATAACCTTGTCTGTCCTTGACCAGGGACCACCAGGTTTTGGAGCCTACCCTACCTGATGCTAACTTTCTTTTAGTGTCCACCTCCCATTTAGTAATGGCCCACTTTTGAACATCACCCATATGCCTACAGGCTTGCATGTGCAAGTTCCTGTTATAGGTGGTAGGATGTCTCTTATACCTTCGCCATGCTTTGTACTTAGCAGTAGCAGCCTCTCTACAACGAAAGCCAAACCAAGGCTGATCTGTAGGCTTTGTCACATATTGCCGGTGAGGAATGTGTTCTTGTTGCAGATTAAGGATGTGTCCAGTGAAGGCTTTCACTTGGTTGTCAACATCCCCCTGGAGAAGAGCATTCCAGTCGGTGGTGGCGAGCTCAGAGCAAAGGGCTGGCCAATTACCTCTTTCCCATAGCCAGGTTGTGCGTGTGGACTCCTCACCTCGTTCTGTTGGGATCTTAAGTGTGGTAAAAACAGCCTTGTGGTCAGACGATCCAACGTAGCCGAGGGGTTGACAAGTGACTATGCCTTCTGCCAGATCACTCACTACTGGGTCAAGGGAGGAGCCAGAGATATGAGTAGGGAAATCAACAAAGTTTCTCATGTCAAACACTGCAAGAAGGTCATCAAAGTCCCTCTGTATAAGGTGCTGGTTGAGGTCACCAACAATTATAATATGTTGACAGTTGTGTTGTAGCAGAAGGGAGTCAATATTTTCCATTAGGAAGTTGATAGGGTCTGCATGTTGCCACTGAGGTCTGTACATTGCACATGCTAGTACAGAGGTACTAGTGTTTATACAGAGCTTGAAGAACATCATTTCAAGATGTGTAGGGGTGGCAACATCTATGTGCTGGGCATGAACACTTTTAGAGAAGCACACAGCAACACCACCTCCTTGCCCTTGCCTGTCTCTTCTCATCCATGAGGTGTAGCCAGCAATTCTTGCAAAATTTTCTGGAGTCCTGTCATCCAAAAATGTTTCAACAACAGCTATCATGTCGGGACGTCGAGTGTTCACAAAGCTATGTGTGAGCTCTCCAACATTAGTAATGAAACCTCTAATGTTGGCCGACAGGATGCTGATAGACTGGCTCCTCATGATGAAGTGGTCAGCTTGAGGTGGTGGGTGTGTAGGGAATGTAAGGTGCCTGCCCTTGAGAGAGGTAGGGTACTGAGGCAGCTGCAGGGATGTAGGTCTGTGGTCTTGTATAAGGCCCAATCCCACCTGATGGGCTGGGATAGGAGTAGCTAAGTGGGTGACGTGTGAGAGTGTTTACCAATTCAGAGATCCTGCTGGTTTGTTCTGAGAACAGGTCTCTAAACAGGTCTTGTGATGCTCGTTTACCATGAGGGAAACCAAAACATTATGGGTTCGAGTCCTTGGCTAGTCGCAGTGTTGTTATTGATCAAAACCACTCGATCGTGGTTACAGTAATATAAAATACTGCTTGGTGGGTTAGTACACCAAACAGGGAGTAGAATGAAATTAACTCAGAGGTACCAACACCACCGTATGTCCTCGGGCCAAGGGTAACACACCTAGCATGGCTGGGTGCTTGGTTTCTGTAGGATTTGGTGGTCCTGTAGGTTAGAGCGTTATGTGATTTTCGTTTACCATGAGGCGGGCCAAAACAGCATGGGTTCGATTCCTTGGCTAGTAACCACTCGTTCGTGGTTATATATATATATATATATATATATATATATATATATATACATATATATATATATATATATTTTATTATTATTATCACACCGGCCGATTCCCACCAAGGCAGGGTGGCCCGAAAAAGAAAAACTTTCACCATCATTCACTCCATCACTGTCTTGCCAGAAGGGTGCTTTACACTACAGTTTTTAAACTGCAACATTAACACCCCTCCTTCAGAGTGCAGGCACTGTACTTCCCATCTCCAGGACTCAAGTCCGGCCTGCCGGTTTCCCTGAATCCCTTCATAAATGTTACTTTGCTCACACTCCAACAGCACGTCAAGTATTAAAAACCATTTGTCTCCATTCACTCCTATCAAACACGCTCACGCATGCCTGCTGAAAGTCCAAGCCCCTCGCACACAAAACCTCCTTTACCCCCTCCCTCCAACCCTTCCTAGGCCGACCCCTACCCCGCCTTCCTTCCACTACAGACTGATACACTCTTGAAGTCATTCTGTTTCGCTCCATTCTCTCTACATGTCCGAACCACCTCAACAACCCTTCCTCAGCCCTCTGAACAACAGTTTTGGTAATCCCGCACCTCCTCCTAACTTCCAAACTACGAATTCTCTGCATTATATTCACACCACACATTGCCCTCAGACATGACATCTCCACTGCCTCCAGCCTTCTCCTCGCTGCAACATTCATCACCCACGCTTCACACCCATATAAGAGCGTTGGTAAAACTATACTCTCATACATTCCCCTCTTTGCCTCCAAGGACAAAGTTCTTTGTCTCCACAGACTCCTAAGTGCACCACTCACTCTTTTTCCCTCATCAATTCTATGATTCACCTCATCTTTCATAGACCCATCCGCTGACACGTCCACTCCCAAATATCTGAATACGTTCACCTCCTCCATACTCTCTCCCTCCAATCTGATATTCAATCTTTCATCACCTAATCTTTTTGTTATCCTCATAACCTTACTCTTTCCTGTATTCACCTTTAATTTTCTTCTTTTGCACACCCTACCAAATTCATCCACCAATCTCTGCAACTTCTCTTCAGAATCTCCCAAGAGCACAGTGTCATCGGCAAAGAGCAGCTGTGACAACTCCCACTTTGTGTGTGATTCTTTATCTTTTAACTCCACGCCTCTTGCCAAGACCCTCGCATTTACTTCTCTTACAACCCCATCTATAAATATATTAAACAACCACGGTGACATCACACATCCTTGTCTAAGGCCTACTTTTACTGGGAAAAAATTTCCCTCTTTCCTACATACTCTAACTTGAGCCTCACTATCCTCGTAAAAACTCTTCACTGCTTTCAGTAACCTACCTCCTACACCATACACTTGCAACATCTGCCACATTGCCCCCCTATCCACCCTGTCATACGCCTTTTCCAAATCCATAAATGCCACAAAGACCTCTTTAGCCTTATCTAAATACTGTTCACTTATATGTTTCACTGTAAACACCTGGTCCACACACCCCCTACCTTTCCTATATATATATATATATATATATATTATATATATATATTATATTATATATATATATATATATATATATATATATATATATATATATATGTCGTGCCGAATAGGCAGAACTTGCGATCTTGGCTTAAACAGCAACGCTCATCTTGCCATATAGGACAAGTGAAAATTTGTGTATGCAATAATTTCGCCAAAATCACTCTGAACCTAACGGAAAAAATATATTTGATTGTGTTTGTTAAGTATTAAATTATTGTAAACGTATTTAAAATATATTTAGTTGGGTTAGGCTAAAATAAATTGCTTTTGTTATAATAAGGTTAGGTAAGTTTTCTAAGTTACTTTTGGTGCAAAATTAAAAAAAATCACATTAACATTATTGAAAAAATAAATCTTTAAACGTATAAGAGAAAATTTCAGAAAGGACTTAATTTTAAATGAGTTCTTGCTAATTGACCAGTTTTACATATTCGGCACGACATATATATATATATATAAAGCATATATATATATATATATATATATATATATATATATATATATATATATATATATATATATGTATGCAATAAGATCACAGTGAACAGGTGATTTTAAAATATGCAAAACAACCATTATGAAAGAGTAGTGAAATTCCAAGCGTTTCGTGACTACTCACATTGTCAAGGAGCTATGAAAGTAATACATCATAGGAAGGCAATTAAAGGGCTTAGACTACACCTCACAGTCAACCCCCACAACAAAGAAACACCTGACGCACGACAATACCAGACTCATAAGAAAAGAAAAACACTGCAGTAGGTCCGCTGGCCCAACTAGACAGGTCCTCACGACATCCCACTAACAAAATATTCTACCCAAGAAATAAGGTTTATTATTTGTCCAATGTATTATTAAACTCTAACCAAATTTTATTAATTATAAATGAGTCTAATTTATATAAACATAAGGAAATATTTATATTATTTTCAAAACTGCTTTTTATGAAACAAGATTCAATTACATTCCTGTCGACCATGGACTTGCTTGATACAACTTTCTCAACTTTTTGAAAATCAATTGGATGGTTAAAATCTCTCACATGAATAACTAGAGCATTGGAATCTTGTCCAGTTCTAATGCTATATTTATGTTGTTTTAATCTAAGTTCGAGATTTTTACCAGTTTGACCGTAGTAAACTTTATCGCAAATTTTGCAAGGAATCTTATAGACACATCCATCAGCATTTTGGGGGGAATTCTTTATCAAAAGTTTTTTTTACTGTATCAAGATTTTTAATACAGCTTTAATATTAAAAGTCTTAAGAAGAGAAGGCATATCAACCAAGTTTTCATGGTAAGGGAGAACCAACATATTTTTAGTTGAATAAGGTTGGTTGTCCCTTTTTGGGTTGTAAAAAGTATTTCTATTTTCTTGATAATTCATTTAAAATTGCTAGAAATACTTTTTACAACCCAAAAAGGGACAACCAACCTTATTCAACTAAAAATATGTTGGTTCTCCCTTACCATGAAAACTTGGTTGATATGCCTTCTCTTCTTAAGACTTTTAATATTAAAGCTGTATTAAAAATCTTGATACAGTAAAAAAAACTTTTGATAAAGAATTCCCCCCAAAATGCTGATGGATGTGTCTATAAGATTCCTTGCAAAATTTGCGATAAAGTTTACTACGGTCAAACTGGTAAAAATCTCGAACTTAGATTAAAACAACATAAATATAGCATTAGAACTGGACAAGATTCCAATGCTCTATTTATTCATGTGAGAGATTTTAACCATCCAATTGATTTTCAAAAAGTTGAGAAAGTTGTATTAAGCAAGTCCTTGGTTGACAGAAATATAATTGAATCTTGTTTCATAAAAAGCAGTTTTGAAAATAATGTGAATATTTCCTTATGTTTATATAAATTAGACTCATTTATAATTAATAAAATTTGGTTAGAGTTTAATAATACATTGGACAAATAATGAACCTTATTTCTTGGGTAGAATATTTTGTTAGTGGGATGTCGTGAGGACCTGTCTAGTTGGGCCAGCGGACCTACTGCAGTGTTCCTCTTTTCTTATGAGTCTGGTATTGTCATGCGTCAGGTGTTTCTTTGTTGTTGGGGTTGACTGTGAGGTGTAGTCTAAGCCCTTTAATTGCCTTCCTTAGATGTATTACTTTCATAGTTCCTTGACAATGCGAGTAGTCACGAAAGCGCTTGGAATTTCACTACTCTTTCATAGTGGTTGTTTTGCATATATATATATATATATATATATATATATATATATATATATATATATATATATATATATATATATATATATATAATCATCACTTAACAGTGCACTAGCCAAGGACTCGAACCCATGCTGCTTTGGCCTGGAAAACATGATATATTGATAAATCGATTTGTAAATTTGTAATTTGACAGAACACTTTCCTGTTAATCATCATAAATGTGTCTAGCTACACAGCGCCAGACGAACATTATAAAAGTCTCTCTTAGTGGGATCTCGCCTCACCAGATACATGATTATCCTGGATATCGGTTATCAATATTTACGGTATTTGTGGGCTGGTTATTACTTAAAAACTTTAACTTATGTCCACACTCCAGCAGTGTACCTTAGAGTGTTTCATTTTGATTGCTTTTACATCCTTCCTTCCCTTCCCTTCTCGTAATACTTGCTACACCACACACCCCAAGTCTCCTAAATCCATTATTCTCTCACAGCATATTCCAGTTCACACCTGGCAACACCAACAGCCATTCATTCCACATACATGCTGCACCACACACCTGAAATCACCTACACCATTCGCCCTCTCACTACTTGATCCATCTACACCTGTGAGGGAAAAGTTCAATAGATAGGAGTAGCGATGGAGTATATAGTAACAATAGTTTCATTGCCGGCTACTTGTTAAGGTAGGCTAAGTGTTTCTCCCGCTATTCTCCCCCCCTCCCCTTTTTCCTCCTCCCCGAAAGCGATGGTTTGATTGCCGGCTGCTTGTTAAGGTAGGGTCAGTCTAGCTCCCGCTATCCCTTCCCCTCCTTCTCCCCCCCCCTCGAAAGGTGACGTGTGGGGCTCCGGTCCAAACAGTAATCGCTAGACTCACAGCTCCCAACACTACTCTTGGATGACAGAGAGGGTCACCTGCCAATCAACGAGTAGAATTGAAGGAGACGGAGTAACGTTCTGAGATGTCAAAAATTCTGATCCACTTACCTGTTTGTGTATGCAAGTAGCAGGATATAACCCCTCATCATTGCAGTGGAACAAAACCTGCTTTCCTGGCATCTGGAAAGATTAATCACGGCTATACTGTGAAGAACTAGCCAGTGGGTTGTCACCAACACCTGCGACCCCCCCCTCACATCATCAACAGCGGCTACGATTTCAACAACACAGTGTCACCAACACCAGACACCCAAGTTTTATATATATTAGTGTTGAATTCCGATATCTTTTATATTTTTCATTTTTCATTTTCTTTAATGTAGGATCAATATTTCATATTTAAATGTTTTATATTTCATATTTTCTAAATAATAAAGTGTTTATGTTTGTCAGTTTTTATTCTTTTTCTATACATTAATTTTCCTGAGGAGGAGCCAGCCTTTGTAATACTGACTGAAGTTGTTACAGGGCTGAGTAAGCCTTCACAACACCTGTCTACGCCAAAAATCTTTCCGATCACACCATATGCTACACTATACACCTACAACACATCCTCCTCACACCATTTGTTTACCCTCTTCCCAACCCCTCAAGGAAGGTTCCTTGATGTTGGTGAGGTGCTCTTGATTTAGGGAATTGTATCTGTGCTCCAGTTCCCCGAATTAAGCCTGAATGCCTTCCACATCCCACCCCCCAGGCGCTGTATAATCCTCCGGGTTTAGCGCTTCCCCCTTGATTATAATAATTACCCTCTTCCCTGACTACCCCTACAACCATTCCTCTGATAACACCAATTCTTTAAAATGTCTCACTAAAACAATACCTCTCCTCTTTATCATGCCTGTTACACACACACACCTACACCAAACGTGATGAGGAATGAGAAACATGTGGAACATTTGGATATTTTTATTGTGGAAAGGTGTCAGCGGCCAGTGGCTTCCTCATTCTGATACACAGAAGATAAGTTTGAGGTAATCAGTCCCTCACCATGGACTCGGTGTGTTCAGTCCATCGGATATGATAAAAATACAGCATATTCACTGAGGACGGGCTTGTATACTACAGTGATGAAGTAGGAGGCGGTGGCGTTACTAGCGATAAAATCCACCAGTGGTAGTAGTGGATGACTTAAGAAATCGTAATGACACGATTGCAAATAAACCATACCCCCGGCCGGGATTGAACCCGCGGTCATAGAGTCTCAAAACTCCAGCCCGTCGCGTTAGCCACTAGACCAGCTAGCCACAATAAGATTCATCCAACTAGGTGTATTTCTACACCATAGGAAGGTTAGCACAGGCACCTCTGTGACCACAAATGCAAGTTTTTACAGACGAATCTCCAGCTAGCGTGGCCGTGACGAACTCTAGCTCAAGTCCCTTCACTGCCGTCAACGCTAGCTGGAGATTCGTCTGTAAAAACTTGCATTTGTGGTCACAGAGGTGCCTGTGCTAACCTTCCTATGGTGTAGAAATACACCTAGTTGGATGAATCTTATTGTGGCTAGCTGGTCTAGTGGCTAACGCGACGGGCTGGAGTTTTGAGACTCTATGACCGCGGGTTCAATCCCGGCCGGGGGTATGGTTTGGTAGTAGTGGATTTTTTCACTGATAGATATTATGTAAATGATTCATTTTTATTGTGTAGACGTTTCGCCAGCCAGTGGCTTCTTTAGTCCATTACAGATGAGTGGCTCAGAGAATCGACAAGTTGATAAATTATACACATGTGCAATTCTTGGGTATCTTTATTGAGGAAACGTTTCGCCACACAGTGGCTTCATCAGTCCAGACAAAGGAGAACGTTGAAGATACCCAAGTGTTGCACATGTGTCTAATTTATCAACTTGTCAGTTCTCTGAATTATTCATCTACATTCCTGTCTGACACAGCAACATCTTAGGATCTTAATACTTGGGAATTCTTCACTTGCCTAACCCTTGGGCACAACCTATTTGCACATGGACAAATGTGACACCACCAACGACTGCTGCACCTCTTCTGCCTACAGTATATAAGCTACTTCTTCGCACATATGCTGTATTCTTTTTAAGGTTGATGGACTGACCACATCGACTTAAGGCTGAGGGACTGATTACCTCAAACTTCTCCTGTTCTTCAACGTTCTCCTTTGTATGGACTGATGAAGCAATTGTGTGGCGAAACGTTTCCTCAATAAAGATACCCAAGTGTTGCACATGTGTCTAATTTATCAGTCCAATACAGAGAGGAACTGTGGAAGAAGAGAAGGAGCTTCAGGTCCATCAATAGTGATGGACAAAACATATCGACTCCAGGCTGAGGGACTGATTACCTCAAACTCCTCCTCATCTCCCACCGTTCTTGTGTGTAATGGACTGATAAAGCCACTGACTGACGATACGTTTCCACTATAAAGATAACCAAATGTTGCACAAGCGTCCCATTCATCAACTTGTTGGTTATATGTTCTATTTATATAATACACAAAATTCCCCTAACCATTACTGACAGCCACACATCTGACGCTCCTACATATTTCACACAACTACTGTCTACACCTACACATATACCTCCTCACACCAACTGTTACCCATATACAAACTTTCACAACACTCAACACTTTCCCCTCACACCTGATTACATCTACACTGAGCCCTACGCAGCCTGACTCGACTTACACTCGCCACCCAGAGTCTGGCCAGACCTACCGACAGACAGATTGACATGACACATTTGCTCCACTTGAGTGTCTTTGAAAGATCATTTCTCCCTCACAACAGGCTTCTTCGTATGTGACTTTTTCCATCAACTTGTCGGTTCTGCGTAATATCATGTTCCTGTTTGGGTGGATGGCCAGGGGGGGCTTTTAGCAGGACGTGGACTCGCACCATCTCTCTGTCCAGAAATACTTTCGCTATCTTGTAAGCTTCCTATGTATAGGGCGTTCCTCTCTAGAATTATTGGCTAGGGTTTTCACGTCATTTCCATTTCTGAGTGTCCTGGGTGATGCTCGATAGAGCCAGGTGATGTGTTCAACGTCCTTGACTGGAATGGTTGATGCACATGCGAGGCGTCCCTGATTGCAATATCTTAAGTCATCGTTATGTGCAACTCGTTCCTGATTGTCTTGACTGATGTCTTTATGATGTGCTACATGTCTCTAATAGCAATGTTCTTTGTCCAAGTGATGCGCATGACGTCTCTACCTGGAATGTTTAATGTCCAAGAGATGTGCACGACGTCTCTACCTGGAATGTTTAATGTCCAAGAGATGTGCAAGACGTCTCTACCTGGAATGTGTAATGTCCAAGTGATGTACTACGCTTTCCAGATTGGAATTTTTTATAGCAAGATATTAAGAGGAAGCTACACTCAGAGTGAATCTCTGCCATAGGGATGAGAAAATGTGCAGTATTTTAGCTTCAGTCTAGTTTCCAGTCTATATCTTTCAGGATTAAATTCAAATAGTATATTTCAGACACCCAGAAAAACAGTAAAATTTTAATCATTGTAGGATCCCTCAAATCCCTTTGAACTACTTTTTGTTTCCCAGCGTTCCTCGAGTGTATACAATAGTTAGTCTTATAACTCAGCTTCTCAAGAAATCGTAACACCATTGTAAATAACTCTCGGAGCGGAAGGAGTTCTAATATATTTTGAGCCAGTTGACAAGCTAGCACGCCAGTGTGTTTACTACAACACCATGCCACTCTAGTTAAATCTATTCAAACTGGTACATTTTTATACTGTGTGAAGGTTAGTATGGGCCCCATTGTAACCACAGTAAAGTTTTGTACAGAAGAATCTAAACCAGCTTTGAAGAGACTTGTGCTTAACGTTACCACAGTAAGGTTGGTGAGCTGTGGAGCCCATGCTAGCTTTCTTAAGGTATAGATATATACGTTGTTGGATACACCTTAATAGGCCGGCAAGGAAGAGAGGTAAACTCACTGAACTGTAACTTTTAAGTATACTTCTCCACCGGTTCTAACCCCAATCCCTTCTGCGAGTTGACTCAACCTTATAATTTGTGTATTTGTTAATACCAACTTAGTAAATATAGTGACAGATTGCTCTGAAGTTGATGGTCAGTCACAGCTGATGTGATGCTGTATTTTTCCGCTTTTATTCTAGGGTTAATGAACCTCCGTTGGGAGGTTAATGAGGTTGAAAATTCTTTCGAGATCACTAGGGTCATAGTAAGTGTCGTGTTTTGTGCCTCGTCGCGACTTGTTGCGACTTGCCGCGCCCTCCATCTCGCCACGAGTTGTCGTGCCCTCCGCCTCGTCGCCAGGTGCCGCGCCATCCGCCTCGTCGCGACTTTCCGTGCCCTCTGCCTGCCGTGACTTGCCGCGAACTCTGCCTCGTTGCGACCTGCCACGAACTCTGCCTCGTCGCGACTTTCCGTGCCCTCTACCTCGTTTCGACTTTCCGTGCCCTCCTCCTCGCTGCGCCATCCGTCTCGTCGCAATTTGCCCTGTTTCGCGCCTCGTCGCAACCTGCCCTGTTCCCCGCCTCGTCGCGACCTGCCCTGTTCCCCGCCTCGTCGCGACCTGCCCTGTTCCCCGCCTCGTCGCGACCTGCCCTGTTCCCCGCCTCGTCGCGACCTGCCCTGTTCCCCGCCTCGTCGCGACCTGCCCTGTTCCCCGCCTCGTCGCGACCTGCCCTGTTCCCCGCCTCGTCGCGACCTGCCCTGTTCTCCGCCTCGTCACGACTTGCCGTGTTCTCTGCCTTGTCAGGACTGGTCGTGTTCTCACACGACGTGTAATATTCTCAAAATACATTGTACTGAAGTGTCGTGTTCTCACACTTCCTTATAACCACGAGTCGTGTTCTCACACTACCTTAGAACGACGAGTCGTGTTCTCACACTACCTTAGAACGACGAGTCGTCTTAAATAACAACAAAAAAAAGGCACAATACCGTGACTGGAACGATACACAAATAACCCGCACATAGAAGAGAGGAGCTTACGACGACGTTTCGGTCCGACTTGGATCGTGACTTTGTAAATGGTCCAAGTCGGACCGAAAGGTCGTCGTAAGCTCCTCTCTTGTATGTGCGGTTTATTTGTGTAATGATTCGTCTTCTCACACTACCTTAGAACGGCGAGTCGTCTTCTCACACTACCTTTGAACGACTAGCCGTCCTCTCACACTACCTTAGAACGACAAGTCGTCTTCTCACACTACAACGACGAGTCGTCTTCTCACACTACCTTAGAACGACGAGTCGTCTTCTCACACTACCTTAGAACGACGAGTCGTTTTCTCACACTACCATAGAACGACGAGTCGTCTTCTTACACTACCTTAGAACGACGAGTCGTCTTCTCACACTACCATAGAACGACGAGTCGTCTTCTCAAACTACCTTAGAACGACGAGTCGTATTCTCACACAACCATAGAACGACGAGTCGTATTCTCACACTACTTTAGAACGATGTGTCGTGTTCTCACGCTACCTTATAACTACGAGTCATGTTCTGACACTACCTTAGAACGACGAGTCGTGTCCTCACACTACCTTATAACGACGAGTCGTGTTCTCACACTACCTCATAACGACGAGTCGTGTTCTCACACTACCTCAGAACGACGAGTCGTGTTCTCACACTACCTTAGAACGACGAGTCGTGTTCTCACGCTACCTTATAACTACGAGTCATGTTCTGACACTACCTTACAACGACGACTCGTGTTCTCACACTACCTTATAACGACGAGTCGTGTTCTCACACTACCTTAGAACGACGAGTCGTGTTCTCACACTACCTTAGAACGATGAGTCGTGTTCTCACACTACCTTAGAACGACGAGTCGTGTCCCCACACTACCTTAGAACGACGAGTCGTGTCCCCACACTACCTTAGAACGACGAGTCGTGTCCTCACACTACCTTATAACGACGAGTCGTGTTCTCACACTACCTTATAACGACGAGTCGTGTTCTCACACTACCTTATAACGACGAGTCGTGTTCTCACACTACCTTAGAACGACGAGTCGTGTTCTCACACTGCCTTAGAACGACGAGTCGTGTTCTCACACTGCCTTAGAACGACGAGTCGTGTTCTCACACTGCCTTAGAACGACGAGTCGTGTTCTCACACTGCCTTAGAACGACGAGTCGTGTTCTCACACTACCTTAGAACGACGAGTCATAACTCAGTAAAGATGCTTCTGTCATGGACTTTTTACGAAATATACTCACGATTATAAACCACCAAACCCATTTTTAAATTAAAAATATTTATTATATGCCCATGAAAACAATGAAATATAAGATGAATTATATCCCTGCTTGACAAATAGGTAAGATGAGAGTCATAAATACAGGATTCAAACTCAAACCTCATCATTTATATAGAGCTCCTTCTCTGCCGTAAATCAACACTCTCCAGCATACCAGGTGGGTGTTGCGGGGGTCAACGCCCCCGCGGTCCGGTCGTTGAGCAGGCCTCTTGTGGATCAGGGTCTGATCAACCAGGGTGTTACTTCTGTCCAGCGGACGTTGCACGGCCCGGCTGATCGGATATTAGTTTTAGGTGTGTGTCCATTTCTGTACTGAAGGCAGCCAGGGGTCTATTGGCTATTGGATAGTCTTGGGCTCCGTTTGGATTGCCGATCTTCAGTCTGCAGAGTGACTCGCTGAACAGAGAGTCAAGCCAAGACTTCAGTATCTCAATCATTTCTTTTCAGTCATCTGTGTAGTTCCCATCTTGTTTAAGCAAGGGTCCGATACTGCATGTGGTTTTTGACTTTTTTATTATAGGAAAAGAAATTTTTTGAATTTCTTCTAATTTCATTTATTGCTTTTAGCTCTTCTCTCTCTCTCTCTGTTACCTTTAGTTTAATATTTTCCACATCCCTAGTCCATTCTTCCTTCCGTATTTCAGATAATCTAGCCATTGTGAGAAGGTCATTGATTCTTTGCCTTTTCCTTTAAAGGGAGCATCCCTCTCTTTCTAGTTTACCTCTTCTCTATTTTTTTCTTAGGAGAATATGCCTTGATCATACTTTAGCTGCCAGAAATTTGATCCTTTCAAGGCACTGGTTTGGATCCACGATATTTAAGAAATCTTCCCAACATATTTCATTTAGGACATAGTTTACCTGATTTCAGCTCATGTCCTTTTTGTTAAAGTTGAATTTGGTATGCATTTTGCTGGTCAGGACCCCTTTGCATATAATTCTGGACTTAGAATTAGCCGTTTTTGATACTGTTATATTTCTTACCAGGCAATTTTTAATCATGAAACTAGGGTCAAGTGTATTTTCCAGTCTTGTTTTCTCCACTCTCTGTTACACTCATTTGAGTTTAACTTAATATGACCTGCCTCCAGGGATTGTCTCTGCTATAACATCATTTGTTTAATTTTTCCAATTAGTATGTCTTAAATTAAAATCACCAGGCATGAAGATATTTGGGGCTGGCGAAAATCATCCATGATCAGTAGCTTTGCTCTGCTCATGAGAGCCGTTCTGGCCTCCACAGCCAATGTATGTTATGGTCTCTTGCTGTTTAGTGGAGGGTTGTATATTACTGTTATCAGCACCTTGGGATTCTCAGTCTTTAGTGTGCCTACTATGAAGTCATCAGGTTCCTCTGAGTCCATTCCTCTCATCTCTTCAAAAAACTACTTGTTTCTGATAAACAATATTATTCCTCCACCTCCCCTGTTCCCACAGTGTTTCCTCAAAATCTCATTCAGCCGGGTGTGGGGGGGGGGGGAGCTGCAGATATCTTATATTTTCGATTCCATGTAGTGGATAAAAATGTATTCTCCAGTCAATTGGTTCCTGCATGCATTTCCAACGTATGGGCCATGTTCTCCCCAGCCAGGTGTCAACTGTCACTGCCTTGATGGCAAAATATTGCTGGCTGTTAGCTGAGCGTATATATTTTTGTGTACGTCTGTGTGTGGGTGTGTGTGAGAGAGAGAGAGAGAGAGAGAGAGAGAGAGAGAGTTTATGTTTATATATGCCCACAGATTTGTGTTTATTGGGATGCTGAGCATTATCTTCTAGCCTAGTGTCTGCTAATAACTTTTTTGTTCCTGCGTCGTAAACCTAAAAGAGAGAGATATCTTTCTGGCCAAGTTTAGGCTTTTTAATCATAAACGTAACAAACAGAAAATATCCCACATTTTAAAAGGAAAATTTAAAGTGATGTTTCTGTCATCTTCAATAATTATTGAAGATGGGAAACAAGAAAACGGGTAGAAATCCATTAGACAGATGTGAAGGAGGTAGACGAAGGTTTTAAGACAGGTTAAGTGAATCCAGTTCATGGGAGCATTTGAATAGGCAAAGTATTATTAGTAGTAATAACAGTAGAAGTATTTGAAATAGCAGCAGCAGCAGTAATATTAGTAGCAAGACTAGTAGCAGCAGTAATAATAATAGCACTAGTGGCAGCAGTAGTAGTAGTAGTAGTGGTAGCTGTGGTAGTAGTGGTATTAGTAGTAGTAGAAGTAGTGGTAGTGGTAGTAGTATTCGTAATAGTAGTAGCAGTGATAGCATTAGTAGTAGTAGCAGCAGTAGTTGCAGAAGTAATAGTAGATGCAGAAGTAATAGTTACAGAAGTAATAGTAGTTGCAGAAGTAATAGTAGTTGCAGAAGTAATAGTTGCAGAAGTAATAGTAGTTGCAGAAGTAATAGTAGTTGCAGAAGTAATAGTAGTTGCAGAAGTAATAGTAGTTGCAGAAGTAATAATAGTTGCAGAAGTAATAATAGTTGCAGAAGTAATAGTTACAGAAGAAATAGTAGTTGCAGAAGTAATAGTAGTTGCAGAAGTAATAGTAGTTGCAGAAGCAGTAGAGGATTTTAAAGCCCTCAACAAATCTATTAAGAAGGACTATCTGACTACTTATTTTAAAGACACTAGTGTACTATCCAGAAGAATACACATGAAATAGTAAGAGTGATAATATTAGTAGTAATTGCAGCAGCAGCAGTAGAAGTACTACTGAAAGTAGTAGTAGTCGTGGTGGTACTATTGGTAGTAATTTTATAAGAAATTTTCGTAACTGAGAGCAAATACATAAAGAACCGAGTAGATATTCAGCAAAATGCTCTCAAAAGAAAGTCAGAAAAAAGAATCACTGCTGAAAGTCTGCTGCCCGAAACTAGATGGAAGGGAAAACCAATAGAATAAACTGCATTCTGGGAAATTTCTACCCCTACCCCTGTTAAATATATTTTTGTTGGTTTAAATCTTTATTTAAATAATACATTGAACACCTTCTTATATATTTATAAATAATGAAGGCACAATACCGTGACTGCATCTATACACAAATAATCCGCACATAGGAGCTTACCAAGACGTTTCGATCAGACTTGAACCATTTACAAAGGCACACTATGACTTTGTAAATGGTCCAAATTGGACCATATATATGACGACACTCTGACGACACTGTAGCCCCCAAGGATGAGACCACGGCCCAAGCACTAAGAGACAAGCATCCAGCCAGGGACACCACAACCATCAACAACAACCCTGAGGAAGACCCCATCATGGAACAATTAATTTTGCCAGAATCGGAAGTCTATAAGGCGATCGTGTCATTTCCAGCAGGATCTGCAGGAAGTTACACTGAAATTCGACCTCAGCACCTCAAAGAGATGGTAAATCCAGAACTCGGTGCATCTGCATCAATTCTTCTCAATGAGTTGACTTTCATCAACAACTGCCTGGCTGGGCGAATCCCAGAAGAAATTAAACCTTTCTTTTTTGGAGCCTCACTATGTGCGTTGAAGAAGAAGGATGGGGGAATCAGACCCATTGCTGTTGGAAACATTCTTCGCCGTCTCGTTGCCAAAGCAGCAGTAAGAAACATTCGCCTAGAAGCTGCCAAGGAAGTGAAGCCGCAGCTCATTCGGCAAGGGCCTACATCAGGGACCTGCCAGAAGACAAGGCCGTAGTCAAACTTGATTTTAGAAATGCCTTTAATATGGTGAAGAGAGATGCTGTCTTGCCAGCTGTTCGGGATCGGTTCCCCAGTCTTTTTCCCTTCATTTCAGCCGGCTACAGCAAACCCTCAATTCTTTTGTTTGGAGAACATGAAATTCTCTCATCAGAGGGTGTTCAGCAGGGTGACCCACTCGCTCCACTTCTCTTCTGCTTGGCAGTAAGATAACTAACTTCCAGCCTATGCAGCGAGCTCAACATCTGGTACTTGGATGATGGCACTCTGGCAGGTACTGAACAGTTCCTGGTAGGGGACCTACAACTGGTGTAAACACAGGGAGAAGACTTGGGACTCATCCTCAATCCCTCCAAGTGTGAAATCATCACAGAAAGCAAGGAAATAATCAATGTTGTGCGAAGAATCCTCCTAGAAGTCTCTACTACCACTCCGTCCAACAGTACTACTACTCTCTTGAGAGCACCGCTGGGTCACCAGGCCATCGACACTGTCCTCAGGGACAAATTCAATGACCTGAGGAGAATGGAGGAGAGAAGCGATCTTGATGCCCATGATGCTCTGTATCTCCTCAAAAGATGCCTTACTATGCCAAGACTCACTCACTTCCTGAGGTGTGCACCCTCTTTTGACAACCCAACACTCGACGAATATGACACACACCTGAGATCAACTTTTAAGAAGGCACTGAACCTGTCACTAGAGGATCAGCAATGGGATCAGGCAACTCTCCCAGTGCGACTGGGAGGTAAAGGGGTGCACAAAGCAACGCATGTTGCTTTACCTGCTTTTCTGTCCTGATGTTTGGCTTCCAGTGCATTAGTCAAGAAGATTGTTCCAGAACGCTTGAGAGATGTGGTAGGAGCTCAAGACCCCAGGTTTACTGAAGCAGCGATTCGGTGGGACACCCTTACAGATTCCTCCAGTAGACCAGCTCCTCCCAAAGAACACAAGCAATCCCACTATGACAAACCGATCATGGAAAAAATCGCCAACACAATGCTCTCCAACGCCTCAAGAAAGGACAGAGCAGTGAAGGCACCACACTCAGGAGATTTCCTGTTAGCTGTTCCCAATTCCTCCTTGAGCACTCGACTAGACCCACAGGCCATTCGGATTGGTGTTGTTCTTCGCCTAGCCGCCCCATCCTCACCGAACATAGGTGTATTTGCGGCAGGGCGACAGCTGATCAATTCGGACTTCATGGTCTCGTGTGTCACACAGCAGAAGGGAAGTATGCCAGACATGAGGAAGTCAGTGACATCATAAACAGAAGCCTCGCCACAGCCCAGTTGCCCAGCTCAACTGGAACCCCAAGTGCAGAGGTCTGACGGAAGTCAAAAGTGTTCTGATGGAGCCACTATGCTACCTTGGAAGGATGGAAAGCAGATTGCCTGGGATTACACCTGTGCCGCCACATTGGCAGACACCTACTTGCCATACTCTGTAGTGGAAGTGGGTGGAGCTGCCAGCTACAGGGGGACCCATTAGATCCGCAAACATGAAGACCTTTCCCCTTGCTATAACTTCATCCCAATAGGGTCGGAGACCCTTGGAGCATGGGGCAAGTGTACTCTAAAGTTCCTCAAAGAGCTGGGTGAAAAGCTTTTCAGAGAAACCAAGGACCACAGGGCGACCAGCTTCCTCTTTCAGAGACTCAGTGTTGCGATCCAGAGAGGAAATGCCTGCAGCATTCTGGGCATGCGGCTCACCGCCGGGGAGCTGGACGAAGCATTCGAGATGTAGCTCTGAGTTACCTATGTTGTTTTACTTTCTGTTGTATCTTTGTGAATGTTTTGTCAATGTATTTTGTCTTTAAATAAAATATATATTAATATAGGGGATGGTAGGAGAAAATTCTCAAACAGTTTATTCTTTCCTCTGAGGAAGAGGGTCCTTAGGACGATTCTAGACGTGGTACCTCCCTATATATATATATATATATATATATATATATATATATATATATATATATATATATATATATATATATATAACACTGCTGCTGGCCGAGGATTCGAACCCATGTCATTTTGGCCCTGCCTCGTTTTGAGTGAAAATCACATGACTCCTTAGCCCACAGGACCACACAATCCTAAGATTGTGATTTGATGGCAGCCAAAAGCATCCAGATGGTATCACCCTTCAAGCGTGGAGAGACGGCAAGCAGGTGGTGTGGGACTACACATGTGCATCTACCTTGCTTGATACCTATCTCCAATACACCAGGGAGGAAGAAGGGGCAGCTGTCACCTTCAGGGAGTCCCAAAAGTCGAGAAAATACGGAGAACTTGCCCATCAGTATATGTTTGTTCCAGTAGGCTCAGAGACCCTTGGCTCATGGGGAAAGAGTGCATCTAAGTTCCACATGGAGCTAAGGAAAAGACTCAGCAAGGTAACTAGGGATCCCAGAGCAGCTAGTTTCCTGTTCTAGCGACTCAGTACTGCTGTTCAGAGGGGTAATGCCTATGAAGGGTTGGAGGGAGGGGGTAAAAGAGGTTTTGGGTGCGAGGGGCTTGGACTTCCAGCAAGCGTGCGTGAGCGTGTTTGATAGGAGTGAATGGAGACAAATGGTTTTTAATACTTGACATGCTGTTGGAGTGTGAGTAAAGTAACATTTATGAAGGGATTCAGGAAAACCGGCAGGCCGAACTTGAGTCCTGGAGATGGGAAGTACAGTTTCTGCACTCTGAAGGAGTGGTGTTAATGTTCCAGTTTTATAACTGTAGTGTAAAGCACCCTTCTGGCAAGACAGTGATGGAGTGAATGATGAAAGTTTTTGTTTTTCGGGCCATCCTGCCTTGGTGGGTGTGAGGGAAAAGTTCAATAGATAGGAGTAGCGAGGGAATATATAGTAACAATAGTTTCATTGCCGGCTACTTGTTAAGGTAGGGTAAGTCCAGCTCCCGCTATTCCCGCCTTTTCTCCCCCAGCCCTAAAGTGATAGTTTGATTGCCGGCTGCTTGTTAACGTAGGGTCAGTCTAGCTCCCACTATCTCTTCCCCTCCCTCTCCCCCCCCCCGAAAGGTGACGTGTGGGGCTCTGGTCAAACAGTAAATCACTCGACTCAAAGCTCCCAACGCTACTGTAAGTACATGCCTGCTTTGTATTCTAGAGGATTTATTGGTTGAAAGCTTCACTTTGGACCAATAATAAACTTAGTCTTTTCAGCCTTGCTCTAAGTTAACTGTTGTAATAATCAGCACGTTTTTTAGGTATTGTACTTATCATGGAGAGTGATTATTTAAGCAGTGGGTAACCTATTTATCTTTTCAGCTTGGATGACAGAGAGGGTCACCTGTCAATCAACGAGAAAAACTGAAGGAGACGGACTAACGTCCTGGAGACATCCCATATTGGATTTACTTTCCTGTACACTTGTATGAAGAATCAGGACATAACCCCTCATCATTACAGCGGTCAAGAACCTGATCTCCTGTCATCGGGAAAGATTACTTACGGCCACTAGAACGAGCCAGTGGGTTGTCACCAACAACTGCGACCCCCCCCCCCCCACATCATCAGCAACCGCTTCTATTGCAACAACACACAGTGTCACCAACACCAGACACCCAAGTTTGTAGCATTGAATTCAGATATCATTTATATTTTTAATTTTTAATTTTCTTTCATGTTGGATCAGTATTTTATATTTAAGTGTTTTATATTTCATATTTCCTAAATAATAAAGTGTTTATATTTGTCAGTTTTTGTTCTTTTTCTATTCATTAATTTTCCTGAGGAGGAGCCAGCCTGAGTAATACTGACTGAAGTTGTTACAGGGCTGAGTAAGCCTTCACAGTGGGAATCGGCCGATATCCCTAACATATATATATATATATATATAATATATATATATATATATATATATATATATATATATATATATATATATATATATATATATATATATATATATATATATATATATATATATATATATATATATTAATAAATGTAATTATTTAATAAATGTATGGAAGAGGGTAAGGTACCTAGGGATTGGCAGAGAGAATGCATAGTTTCTTTGTATAAAGGCAAAGGGGATAAAAGAGAGTGAAAAATTATAGGGGGATAAGTCTGTTGAGTATACCTGGTAAAGTGTATGGTAGAGTTATTATTGAAAGACTTAAGAGTAAGACGGAGAATAGGATAGCAGATGAACAAGAAGGCTTTAGGAAAGGTAGGGGGAGTGTGGACCAGGTGTTTACAGTGAAACATATAAGTGAACAGTATTTAGATAAGGCTAAAGAGGTCTTCGTGCCATTTATGGATTTGGAAAAGGCATATGACAGGGTGGATAAGGGGGCAATGTGGCAGATGTTGCAGGTGTATGGTGTAGGAGGTAGGTTACTGAAAGCAGTGAAGAGTTTTTACGAGGATAGTGAGGCTCAAGTTAGAGTATGTAGGAAAGAGGGAAATTATTTCCCAGTAAAAGTAGGCCTTAGACAAGGATGTATGATGTCACCGTGGTTCTTTAATATATTTATAGATGGGGTTGTAAGAGAAGTAAATGCGAGGGTCTTGGCAAGATGCGTGGAGTTAAAAGATAAAGAGTCACACATAAAGTGGGAGTTGTCACAGTTGCTCTTTGCTGATGACTCTGTGTTCTTGGGAGATTCTGAAGGGAAGTTGCAGAGATTGGTGGATGAATTTGGTAGGGTGTGTAAAAGAAGAAAATTAAAAGTGAATACAGGAAAGAGTAAGGTTATGAGGATAACAAAAAGATTAGGTGATGAAAGATTGGATATCAGATTGGAGGGAGAGAGTATGGAGGAGGTGAATGTATTCAGATATTTGGGAGTGGACGTGTCAGCGGATGGGTATATGAAAGATGAGGTGAATCATAGAATTTATGAGGGGAAAAGGGTGAGTGGTGCACTTAGGAGTCTGTGGAGACAAAGAACTTTGTCCTTGGAGGCAAAGAGGGGAATGTATGAGAGTATAGTTTTACCAACGCTCTTATATGGGTGTGAAGCATGGGTGATGAATGTTGCAGCGAGGAGAAGGCTGGAGGCAGTGGAGATATCATGTCTGAGAGCAATGTGTGGTGTGAATATAATGCAGAGAATTCGTAGTTTGGAAGTTAGGAGGAGGTGTGGGATTACCAAAACTGTTTTCCAGAGGGCTGAGGAAGGGTTGTTGAGGTGGTTCGGACATGTAGAGAGAATGGAGCGAAACAGAATGACTTCAAGAGTGTATCAGTCTGTAGTGGAAGGAAGGCGTGGCAGGGGTCGGCCTAGGAAAGGTTGGAGGGAGGGGGTCAAGGAGGTTTTGTGTGCGAGGGGCTTGGACTTCCAGCAGGCATGCGTGAGCGTGTTTGATAGGAGTGAATGAAGACAAATGGTTTTTAATACTTGACGTGCTGTTGGAGTGTGAGCAAAGTAACATTTATGATGGGGTTCAGGGAAACCGGCAGGCCGGACTTGAGTCCTGGAAATGGGAAGTACAGTGCCTGCACTCTGAAGGAGGGGTGTTAATGTTGCAGTTTAAAAACTGTAGTGTAAAGCACCCTTCTGGCAAGACAGTGATGGAGTGAATGATGGTGAAAGTTCTTCTTTTTTGGGCCACCCTGCCTTGGTGGGAATCGGCCAGTGTGATAATAAAAAAAATAAATAATAATAATAATAATAATAATATATATATATATATATATATATATATATATATATATATATATATATATATATATATATATATATGTCGTTCCGAATAGGTAAAACTGGTTAATTAGCAAGAACTTATTTAAAATTAAGTACTTTCTAAAATTTTCTCTTATACGTTTAATATGCATTGTTTTCATTAATGTTAATGTAAAAATTTATAATTTTGCAACAAAAGAATCTTAGAAAACTTACCTAACCTTATTATAACAACAACAATTTATTTTAGCCTAACATAACTAAATATATTTTAGATACGTTTACAATAATTTAATAATAAACACAATGAAATATATTTTTTTCGTTAGGTTCAGAATGATTTTGGCGAAATTTTTGCAAACACAAATTTTCACTTGTCCTATATGGCAAGATGAGCGTTGCTATTTAAGCCAAGATCGCAAGTTCTGCCTATTCGGCACGACATTTGTATATATACATATTATATATATATATATATATATATATATATATATATATATATATATATATATATATATATATACATATATATATATAAATATATATATATATATATATATCTATATATATATATATATATATATATATATATATATATATATATATATATATATATATATTTTTATTTCAACAAGTCGGCCCTCTCCCACCGAGGCAGGGTGACCCCAAAAAAAGAAAATACTTTCATCATCATTCAACACTTTCACCACACTCACACATAATCACTGTTTTTGCAGAGATGCTCAGAATACAACAGTTTAGACGCATATACATATAAAGATACACAACATATCCCTCCAAACTGGGAATATCCCAAACCCCTCCTTTAAAGTGCAGGCATTGTACTTCCCATTTCCAGGACTCAAGTTCGACTATATGAAAATAACCACTTTCCCTGAATCCCTTCACTAAATATTACCCTGCTCACACTCCAACAGATCGTCAGGTCCCAAGTACTATTCGTCTCCATTCACTTCTATCGAACACGCTCTCGAACGCTTGCTGGAAGTCCAAGCCCCTCGCCCACAAAACCTCCTTTACCCCCTCTCTCCAACCTTTCGAGGACGACCCCTACCCCGCCTTCCTTCTCCTATAGATTTATATGCTTTCCATGTCATTTTACTTTGATCCATTCTCTCTAAATGACCAAACCACCTCAACAAACCTTCTTCTGCCCTCTGACTAATACTTTTATTAACTCCACACCTTTTCCTAATTTCCACACTCCGAATTTTCTGCATAATATTTACACCACACATTGCCCTTAGACAGGACATCTCCACTGCCTCCAACCGTCTCCTCGCTGCTGCATTTACCACCCAAGCTTCACATCCATATAAGAGTGTTGGTACTACTATACTTTCATACATTCCCTTCTTTGCCTCCATAGATTACGTTTTTTGACTCCACATATACCTCAACGCACCACTCACCTTTTTTCCCTCATCAATTCTATGCTTAACCTCATCCTTCATAAATCCATCCGCCGACACGTCAACTCCCAAGTATCTGAAAACATTCACTTCTTCAATACTCCTCCTCCCGAATTTGATATCCAATTTTTCTTTATCTAAATCATTTGATACCCTCATCACCTTACTCTTTTCTATGTTCACTTTCAACTTTCTACCTTCACACACATTCTCAAACTCATCCACTAACCTTTGCAATTTTTCTTTAGAATCTCCCATAAGCACAGTATCATCAGCAAAAAGCAACTGTGTCAATTCCCATTTTGAATTTGATTCCCTATAATTTAATCCCACCACTCTCCCCAACACCCTAGCATTTACTTCTTTTACAACCCCATCTATAAATACATTAAACAACCATGGTGACATTACACATCCCTGTCTAAGACCTACTTTTACCGGGAAGTATTCTCCCTCTCTTCTACACACCCTAACCTGAGCCTCACTATCCTCATGAAAACTCTTTACAGCATTTAGTAACTTACCACCTATTCCATATACTTGCAACATCTGCCACATTGCTCCTCTATCCACTCTATCATATGCCTTTTCTAAGTCCATAAATGCAATAAAAACTTCCCTACCTTTATCTAAATACTGTTCACATATATGCTTCAATGTAAACACTTGATTTACACATCCCCTACCCACTCTGAAACCTCCTTGCTCATCCGCAATCCTACATTCTGTCTTACCTCTAATTCTTTCAATTATAACCCTATCGTACACTTTTCCTGGTATACTCAGTAAACTTATTCCTCTATAATTTTTACAATCTCTTTTGTCCCCTTTCCCTTTATATAAAGGGACTATACATGCTCTCCGCCAATCATTAGGTACCTTCCCCTCATTCATACAGTTATTAAAGAAAAGTGCCAACCACTCCAACACTTTATCCCCTCTACTTTTAACATTTCTGTCATGATCCCAACAGTTCCAGCTGCTTTACCCCCTTTCATTCTACGTAATGCCTCACGTACCTCCCCCACACTTACATTCTGCTCTTTTTCACTCCTAAAAGATGGTATACCTCCCTGGCCAGTGCATGAAATTTCCGCCTCCCTTTCTTCCTTAACATTTAAAAGTTCTTCAAAATTTTCTCGCCATGTACCAAATACCTCCATCTCCCCATCTAATAACTCCCCTACTCTGTTTTTAACTGACAAATCCATACTTTCCCTAGGCTTTCTTAACTTGTTTAACTCCAAAATTTTTTCTTGTTTTCATTAAAATTTCTTAACAGTGCCTCTCACCACTCTTCACCTTTCTTTTACTCTCCATATACTCTGCTCTTCTTATAACACTTCTGCTTTGTAAAAACCTCTCATAAGCTACCTTTTTCTCTTTTATCACACCCTTTACTTCATCATTCCACCAATCACTCCTCTTTCCTCCTGCCCCCACCCTCCTATAACCACAAACTTCAGCCCCACATTCTAATACTGCATTTTTAAAACTATTCCAACCCTCTTCAACCTCCCCACTACTCATCTTTGCACTAGCCCACCTTTCTGCCAATAGTCGCTTATATCTCGCCCGAACTTCCTCCTCCCTTAGTTTATACACTTTCACCTTCCTCTTAGTTGTTGTTGCCACCTTCTTCTTTTCCCATCTTCCTCTTACTCTAACTGTAGCTACAACTAAATAATGATCCGATATATCAATTGCCCCTCTATAAACATGTACATCCTGGAGCCTACCCATCAACCTTTTATCCACCAATACATAATCTAACAAACTACTTTCATTACGTGCTACATCATACCTTGTATATTTATCCTCTTTTTCATAAAACATGTATTAATTATTACCAAATCTCTTTCTACACATAGCTCAATTAAAGGCTCCCCATTTACATTTACCCCCACCCCAAATTTACCTACTACTCCCTCCATAACATTTTTACCCACTTTAGCATTAAAATCCCCAACCACCATTACTCTCACACTTGATTCAAAACTCCCCACGCATTCACTCAAAATTTCCCAAAATCTCTCTCTCCTCTACACTTCTCTCTTCTCCAGGTGCATACACCCTTATTATAACCCACTTTTCACATCCAACCTTTATTTTACTCCACATAATCCTTGAATTAATACATTTATAGTCCCTCTTTTCCTGCCATAGCTTATCCTTCAACAATATTGCTACTCCTTCTTTAGCTCTAACTCTATTTGAAACCACTGACCTAATCCCATTTATTCCTCTCCAATGAAACTCTCCCACCCCCTTCAACTTTGTTTCACTTAAAGCCAGGACATCCAGCTTCTTCTCATTCATAACATCCACAATCATCCCTTTCTTATCATTTGCACAACATCCACGCACATTCAGATTTCCCACTTTGACAATTTTCTTCTTATTATTCTTTTTAGTAATCTTTACAGGAAAAAGGGTTACTAGCCCATTGTTCCCGGCATTTTAGTTGACTTTTTCAACACGCATGGCTTACGGAGGAAAGATTCTTATTCCACTTCCCCATGGATATAAAAGGAAAAGTAATAATACCAAGAACTATTAAGATGAAATCAAAGAAAACTCAGATGAGTGTGTATAAATAAACGTGTACATGTATGTGTAGCGTGACCTAAGTGTAAGTAGAAGTAGCAAGACGTACCTGTAATCTTGCATATTTATGAGACAGACAAAAGACACCAGCAATCCTACCATCGTGTAAAACAATTACAGGCTTTCGTTTTACACTCACTTGGCAGGACGGTAGTACCTCCCTGGGTGGTTGCCGTCTACCAACCTACTACCTCCAATATATATATATATATATATATATATATATATATATATATATATATATATATATATATATATATATATATATATGTCGTGCTGAATATGTAAAACTGGTCAATTAGCAAGAACTCATTTAAAATTAAGTCTTTTCTGAAATTTTCTCTTATATGTTTAAAGATATATTTTTTTCATTAATGTTAATGTAAAAAATTTTAATTTTGCACCAAAAGAATTTTAGAAAACTTACCTAACCTTATTATAACAAGATCAATTTATTTTAGCCTTACCCAACTAAATATATTTTAAATACATTAACAAAAATTTAGTACTAAACAAACACAATCAAATATATTTTTTTTGTTAGGTTCAGAATGATTTTGGCGAAATTATTGCATACACAAATTTTCGCTTGTCCTATATGACAAGATGAGCGTTGCTATTTAAGCCAAGATCGCAAGTTCTGCCTATTCGGCACGACATATATATATATATATATATATATATATATATATATATATATATATATATATATATATATATATATATATATATATATATATATGTTTTGTGTGTGTGCTCCCCTAGTTGTACTCACCTAGTTGTCATTGCGGAGGTTTAGTCACAGGTCCTGGCCCCGCCTGTTCAAATGGCCGCTACTCACTCTTTCTGCTCCATGAGGTTTATCATACCTCTTCTTAAAGCTGTGTATGGATCCTGCCTCCACTTCATCACTACAAAGGCTATTCCACTTCCTGACAACTCTGTGACTGAAGAAATGCTTCACCATATGTGTGTGTGTGTGTACTCACCTAGTTGAGGTTGCAGGGGTCGAGTCCTAGCTCCTGGCCCCGCTTCTTCACTGGTCGCTAATAGGTCATTCTCCCTGAAACGTGAGCTTTATCATACCTCAGCTTAAAGCTGTGTATGGATAGTGCCTCCACTACATCGCTTCCCAAACTATTCCACTTCCTGACTACTCTGTGGCTGAAGAAATACTTCCTAACATCCCTGTGATTCATCTGTGTCTTCAACTTCCAACTGTGTCCCCTTGTTACTGTGTCCCATCTCTGGAACATCTTGTCTTTGTCCACCTTGTCAATTCCTCTCAGTATTTTATATGTCGTTATTATGTTGTCCCTATCTCTCCTGTCCTCCAGTGTCGTCAGGTTGATTTCCCTTAACCTCTCCTCGTAGGACATTACCCTTAGCTCTGGGACTAGTCTTGTTGCAAACATTTGCACTTTCTCTAGTTCCTTTACGTGCCTGGCTAGGTGTGGGTTCCAAATTGATGCCGCAAATTCCAATATGGGCCTAACGTACACGGTGTACAGGGTCCTGAACGATTCTTTATTAAGATGTCGGAATGCTGTTCTGAGGTTTGCTAGGCGCCCATATGCTGTAGCAGTTATTTGGTTGACGTGCGCTTCAGAAGATGTGCCTGGTGTTACACTCACCCCAAGATCTTTTTCCTTGAGTGAGGTTTGTAGTCTCTGGCCCCCTAGATTGTACTCTGTCTGCGGTCTTCTTTGCCCTTCCCCAACCTTCATGACTTTGCACTTGGTGGGGTTGAACTCAAGGAGCCAATTGCTGGACCAGGTCTGCAGCCTGTCCAGATCCCTTTGTAGTTCTGCCTGGTGTTCGATCGAATGGATTCTTCTCATCAACTTCACGTCATCTGCAAACAGGGACACTTCGCAGTCTATTCCTTCCGTCATGTCATTCACAAATACCAGAAACAGCACTGGTCGTAGAACTGACCCCTGTGGGACCCCGCTGGTCACAGGCGCGCACTCTGACACATCGCCACGTACCATGACTCGCTGCTCTCTTCCTGATAAGTATTCCATGATGCATTGTAGTGCCTCCCCTGTTATCCCTGCTTGGTCCTCCAGTTTTTGCACTAATCTCTTGTGTGGAACTGTGTCAAGCGCCTTCTTGCAGTCCAAGAAAATGCAATGCACCCACCCCTCTCTCTCTCGTCTTTCTGCTGTCACCCTGTCATAGATCTCCAGGATTTCCCGTCCCTGAAACCATGTTGGCTGCTGTTGATGAGATCATTCCTTTCTAGGTGTTCCACCACTCTTCTCCTGATAATCTTCTCCATGACTTTGCGTACTATACATGTCAGTGACACCGGTCTGTAGTTTAGTGCTTCATGTCTGTCTCCTTTTTCAAAGATTGGGACTACATTTGCTGTCTTCCATGCCTCAGGCAATCTCCTTATTTCGATAGATGTATTGAATATTGTTGTTAGAGGTACACGTAGCACCTCTGCTCCCTCTCTAAGGACACATGGAGAGATGTTATCCGGCCCCATTGCCTTTGAGGTACCTAGCTAACTCGGAAGCCTGAACTGTGTCCAGCACTTGTTGATGTACCCCACCTCTCCGTCTTTCTGGAGCCCCTTCTGTCTCCTCTGTGAACACTTCTTTGAATCTCTTGTTGAGTTCCTCACATACTTCACAGTCATTTCTTGTTGTCTCTCCTCCTTCCTTCCTTAGGCTGATTACCTGGTCCTTGACTGTTGTTTTCCTCCTGATGTGGCTGTATAACAGCTTTGGGTCAGATTTGGCTTTGGCTGTTATGTCATTTTCATATTGTCATTGGGCCTCCCTTCTTATCTGTTCATATTCATTTCTGGCTCTACGACTGCTCTCCATATTCTCCTGGGCCCTTTACCATCTATACTTCTTCCAGTCCTTAGCACACTTGGTTTTTCCTCCCTGCACCTTTGGGTGAATCATTGGCTCATCCTAGCTTTTCCATTACCCCTGTTACCCTTGGGCACAAGCCTCTCCTCAGCCTCCTTTCACATTGTTGTTACATATTCCATCATCTCATTAACTGGCTTCGTTGCCAGTTCTCTGTCCCACTGAACCCCGTTCAGGAAGTTCCTCATTCCCGTGTAGTCCCCTTTCTTGTAGTTTGGCTACATTCACCCTGGCCTTCCTGCTTCCCCCTCCACTTGTAGCTCTGTGTATTCGAAGCTTAAAACCACATGATCACTGGCCCCAAGGGGTCTTTCATATGTGATGTCCTCAATATCTGCACTACTCAAGGTGAATACTAGGTCCAGTCTTGCTTGTTCATCCTCTCCACTTTCTCTTGCAGTGTCCCTTACGTGTTGGTACATGAAGTTTTCCAGTACCACCTCTATCATCTTAGCTCTCCATGTATCTTGGCCTCCATATGGCTCCAAGTTCTCCCAATAGATTTCCTTGTGGTTAAAGTCGCCCATGATCAGGAGCTTTGCCCTGCATGCATGAACTCTTCTGGCCACTGCAGCCAGTGTGTCAACCATCGCTCTATTGCTCTCATCACACTCTTGCCTTGGCCTCCTGCTGTTCTGTGGTGGATTATACATCACTGCAATTACCATTTTGGGACCTCCAGAGTGAAGCGTTCCTGCTCTGTAATCGTTTGCTTCTCAGCTGTCTCCACTCTCCAGCTCATGAAAATTCCATCGATTTTTGATCAGCAGTGCCACTCCTCCACCCTGCTGTTCCCTCTGTCTTTCCTCAGGATCTGGTATCCCATTGGAAAGATGGCATCTGTTATCATACCTGTAGGCTTGGTTTCTGTGAGAGCTATGATGTCCGGTGATGACTCTGACTCTTTCGTGCCACTCCTCCCACTTATTTGTTATTCCATCAGTGTATGTGTACCATACCTTCAGTTTCCTCTCCAACACTGTGGTTTTGGGGGCCTGTGAGGGTGGGAGACCTGTGTTTGGTGGAAGCTGTGAGAATGGATTGTAGTTTGTGTTGTTATGGTGTGATAGGTTGTGGGGCTCTGAGGATGGTTCTTTGTGTGCTTGCCCTTGCTGCTCTGTCCTGCTCTGATTGACCTCTGATGGTTCTGTCCTTGTCTCCCTAGCTCCTTTCACTTTGTTGTCCTCTCCCTCATCTGCTGTCGTTCTGTTTGTGTTCTGTCTCTGTCTAGGAACACCCTCTTGTACTCTGCCAAGTACTTCAACCGTGGTTTCACTTGGAGGATCCTGTTACGCACTGTTTCTGTCCTGAGAATTAGCTTGATCGGCCGTTTTCTCCCGTTCAAGTACCCCCCTAGCTGAAGCGACTCAGGGAAGGCTTGTGATTGGTGAGAAATAAAGAACAGGAATCTAGATGAGCAGCACGAGTAGGATGACGCACGCAGAAGAGCACGTGCTCAGGCCAACATACATGTTGGCCTGCCCGATAAAGGGTTATGTGTGGCTGGCAGTGGTGCTGAAGTATCACGTTGCCAGTCCATCCAGTACCTGGGTCCCACATAGTTGAAGATGCTTGATGCTTCTCGGTAAATTTTTTTTTGCTACTTTCCTGTAGGCACTGTAGTCACTAGCTCATCTAATTTTTTCACTGTGCTCACTGTATATATTTACTGACACATCTATACTTATCTCTTATCTCCCTGGTCTTGAGTCGCACTTATTCTTCAAATACTCCACTATGTAATGTGTGGCACCACTATTTAGCCTGGTACACAACTGTTCCCATTCCTTGATCCAGGCCGGCACTTGACACTATTATCTATGTTTCCTCTTCTGTGATCACTTATATTTCCTTTTTGTGGGGTTTAAGTGATTATATGCACTCTTATGCTTGCACACACTATTCCCTATGGTACAGTCAGAAACTACCACCAATCACGAGCTCAATCGTGAGCGACTGCTCCACTCCACTGTGTGTGTGTGTGTGTGTGTGTGTGTGTGTGTGTGTGTGTGTGTTTACTCTATTTGTGGTTGCAGGGGTCGAGTCTCAGCTCCTGGCCCTGCCTCTTCACTGGTTGCTACTGGGTCCTCTCTCTCCCTACTCCATGAGCTTTATCAAACCTCGTCAGTCATAAAACTATGTATGGTTCCCGCCTCCACTACATCACTTTCTAGGCTATTCCACTGCCTGACAACTCTATGACTGAAGAAATACTCCTTAACATCCCTTTGACTCATCTGAGTCTTCAACTTCCAATTGTGACCTCTTGTTTCTGTGTCCCCTCCCTGGAACATCCTGCCTTTCTCCACCTTGTCTATTCCACGCAGTATTTTATATGTCGTTATCATGTCTCCCCTGACCCTCCTGTCCTCCAGTGCCGTCAGGCCGATTTCCCTTAAAGAACATTCCCCTTAGCTCTGGAACTAACCTTGTCGCAAACCTTTGCACTTTCTCTAATTTCTTGACGTGCTTTATCAAGTACGGGTTCCAAACAGGTGCTGCGTACTCCAGTATGGGCCTGACGTACACGGTGTACAGTGTCTTGAACGATTCCTTACTAAGGTATTGGAACGCTATTCTCAGGTTTGCCAGGCGCCCATATGCTGCAGCAGTTATCTGGTTGATGTGTGCTTCTTTCTCCTTGAGCGAGGTTTGCAGTCTTTGGCCACCTAGTCTATACTCCGTCTACGGTCTTCTGTGCCCTTCCCCTATCTTCATGACTTTGCATTTGGCGGGGTTAAATTCGAGAAGCCATTTGCTGGACCAGGTGTCCAGTCTGTCCAGGTCTCTTTGAAGTCCTGCCTGATCCTTATCTAATTTAATTCTCCTCATTAACTTCACATTGTGTGCGAACAGGGACACTTCTGAGTCTAACCCTTCCATCATGTCATTCACAAATACCAAAAATAGCACTGGTCCTAGGACCGACCCCTGTGGGACCCCGCTCGTCACAGGTGCCCACTGTGATAGCTCATCACATACCATGACTCGTTGTTGCCTCCCTGTCAGGTATTCTCTGATCCATTGCAGTGCCCTTCCTGTTATATGTGCCTGATCCTCTAGCTTCTGCACTAATCTCTTGTGAGGAACTGTGTCAAAGGCCTTGCATTCCAAGAAGATTCAATCAACCCACCCCTCTCTCTCGTGTCTTACTTCTGTTACTTTATCATAAAACTCGAGAAGATTTGACACACAGGATTTTCCTTCCATGAATCCGTGCTGGTTGGCATTTATACTCTTGTTCCGTTTCAGGTGCTCCACCACTCTCTTCCTGATAATCTTCTCCATAACTTTGCATACTATACACGTCAGTGACACAGGTCTATAGTTTAGTGCCTCTTTTCTGTCTCCTTTTTTAAAAATGGAAAGTACAATTGCCGTCTTCCATACCTCAGGTAGTTGCCCAGTTTCCAGGGATGTGTTGAAGATTGTGGTAAGTGGCACTCACAGCATATCCGCTCCCTCTTTAAGGACCCACGGGGAGATGTTGTCCGGTCCCATTGCCTTTGAGGTATCGATGTCCCTTAGCAGTTTCTTCACCTCCTCCTCATTTGTATTTATGTAAACTTGTTGGTATATTCCTTGCTGGTTTCCCCATCTGGTCTGTCTCCCCAGAGGCCTTCCTGTTTCCAATGTAAATACGTCCTTAAATCTCATGTTGAGCTCCTCACATACCTCTTGATCGTTTCTTGTGAGTTCTCCACCTTCTTTCCTCAGCCTTATCACCTGGTCTTTGACTGTTGTCTTCCTCCTAATGTGGCTATACAGCAGCTTCGGGTCAGACTTGACTTTCGATGCTAAGTCGTTTTCGTACTGTCGCTGGGCCTCCCTCCTTATCTGTGCATACTCGTTTCTGGCTCTTCTACCAATCTCCTTATTTTCCTGGGTCCTTTGCCTCCTGTACCTTTTCCATTCTCTGGTGCACTTAGTTTTTGCCTCCCTACACCTTCGGGTAAACCAAGGACTCGCTTTGGTCTTACTATTATTTCTATTTCCCTTGGGAACAACCCTTTCCTCTGCCTCCTTGCACTTTGTTACTACATATTCCATCATCTCGTTTACTGATTTTCCTACCAGTTCTCTGTCCCACTGAACCTCCTGCAGGAAGTTCCTCATACCTGTGTAGTCCCCGCTTTTATAGTTTGGCTTTTCCCATTCAATTCCAGCTACCTTCTCCACTTGTAACTCTACTATATAATCAAAACTCAGAACCACGTGATCGCTAGCTCCAAGGGGCCTCTCGTAAGTGATGTCCTTAATGTCTCAACTGCTCATGTGTGCCAAGGACACACCCATATTTGTAACTTTATTATCTCTCTACATGAACCTTTTGTATGCCATTAACCCTCAAGATCTTTTATGTATAATCCTGAGTTACCCACCCCAGGTTTTGCAAAATGATACAGGGGTTAGTGAAGTCTTGTTGCAAGGTAGAGCAGGGCAAGTAATGCCTCTCAACTGCTTCTCGGCAAAAAAGTAACAGGCACCAAAGAAGTTATACCACCATAGAAAATGAGGCTCTTGCTTTAGTGTTGGCAGTGCAACATTTTGGGGCGAGTATATCATCATCAGTTCACCCTATAACTGTGTATAGTGGCCATAATCCTTTACGTTTCCTTCACTTAATGAGGAACCACAATCAGAGACTTACAAGGTGGGCCTTGTTTCTCCAACCTCTTAATCTTGTGATTCATTATGTGAAGGGAGCAGAGAATGTGGTTGCTGATGCCTTGTCTCGTGTTTAAAGTGCACGATGTCAAGTACAGATCACTTATCTATTTTTATTTTGCAGTGATTTGCGGTAGACAAGTAGATGGAACCCTAGACCACCCAAGGGAGAAGGGCAGGGTGAGCTGGAGCTGGAGGTATCAGGATTCCCTAGTGTGTGTGTGTGTGTGTGTGTGTGTGTGTGTGTGTGTGTGTGTGTGTGTGTGTGTTTTGGGGGTAGTCACATCAAGTAAGGTATGCTACGTTTTTTAGGTGTTGGCTGGAATGCCTCGCCTCTGTTTTATGTTGGTATAGGGACTGTTGGACCTAACGTTTTAGTGAATGTGGGGCTGGCGGTGATGCCCTCCACTGTTTGGGTCATGTCTCTTGATCCGAAGTGTTTTGGTTCTCCAGGACTCTTTTCAATTTTTTCTTTTTGGATCACCGCTGGGGTGACTCCAGGGTCCTTGGAATGACATGTAGGTGTTGGCCTGGGAGGTCCACCTTTTGGGGGTCTTCAGTGATGACTCCAGGGTTTTACGGCCACAGTCCCGCCAACAAGATTTATGTGACTATCCACCCGTTGTTTTTGGGGCCTGATATTTTTCCCTCTCCTGTGCTCTCCTGATTCTCGCAGAGGTGTGTCATGGGGAACCAGTTTTGTTTACTAAAGATTGCTGTGAGATGGGAGTGATAATGTGTTGTTGCTTTCTAAGTAGAATTTAACATGTAAAATCTGTTTTTCTTTTCTTTGAACTACTGTAAAATGTACTTACTGTTTAAAAAATTTTTTTTTGGTGGCACATACAGTCTGGTCTGCCTTGCAACATACTGATCTCTGGTGTTACTTCATAAAACGGCATTCCTCAGTGGCACTTTTGTACAAAGTTAACTTGCTCATTTATAAGTCTGCTTGATGTACTTTAGGTAAAATGCATCAACGCCAGTGCCTGGCCAGCGCTGTGTTGTGATGGTGCCTTTTCCTAACACAATTGTCTAAGAGTGTGACTGTGGGCTCGTTTGGCATAGAACTTGATCACTTTTATGTTCCGCGAGTTTCACATGTGTGCAATCTAGTACCTCAGTTTGTTAATATTGCATATTTGTAGTACCAAAAGACCGTGATTGTATGGTGGTCATTCCCCAGTTATCATTTTGCCCATTGCCTCAGACCTTAATGTGGGGTTTATTTTCTTTCTTTTTTCTTTTGCCTAGCGGTGTCCGTAGGGACCTCGCTAGCAGAGTGAGACCTATGGTCTGGGGATGGCGGTGTTATGCAGGGTTCTGCATGACATCGTAATGTACATATAGTGGAGAAGAGTGCCATAATAGTATGAATGTTATAATTGTAAAGAATAATTTTTTAATTCATAATGTGCATTTGGGGGTACTGTAAAGTAGGTTAAACTATAATTATAAAGAAATCCTGCTAGGGATTTATTTTCCAACTATGTTTGGGTACGCTGGGTAAGCGTGGCTTTGGGCAGTCACGTGGAGTCAGCATTGTGTGGAGGCTGGCGTCGGAGATCTTGTGTATTTAAGCTAAGTTTGTAGTTGTGTGCTCCTTTTGTTTAGCTAACCCCAGCCATAGGCCCTTCTATGGCTTACCTGTATGCCCACCTGGGCTCTGACATGGTCAGGGTGCTGTGGGATGAGTGAGGAAATAAGAAATGGGGTTGGTAGTGTAGTAGTGACGGCCTGGCGCTGACTAGGCCTAATGGTTATGGTGGCTGGACCTCCATCCAGCTGTTTCTTGTGTATCCTCATTTGGGCGTTTAGGATTAAGGTGTTTCTAGAGTGTGTATATAGTGTTATGATGAATAAATAGATATATTTTCCTAACTAAGATTTTTACCTAACCCTCTGTTAACCAACCCATGGAAGTAACACATTCTGGTTTACCGCTTTCTGTTTTGACTGGGATAGCCCTGGGTGGCCTGTTTATGCTTGAGATATGTGCAACTTTTACCTTTGCTCTTAGACAAAGCTCAAGCCCCCAGCTATCCCACATTTCTGCGTAACAGCAAACACAAGATCCAGTCTTGCTGGCTCATCCTCCCCTCTCTCTCTGGTAGTGTCCCTGACATGTTGATGCATGAGGTTTTCAAGTACCACATCCATCATCTTGGCTCTCCATGTTTCGGGACCCCCATGTGGCTCCAGGTTTTCCGAGGCGATCTCCCTGTGGTTGAAATCGCCCATTACCTGTAGCTTTGCTCTGCTCGAGTGAGCTCTTCTTGCCACCTCAGCCAGTGTGTCCACCATCGCTCTGTTTTCTTCCTACTCCTCTCTTGGTCTCCTGCAGTTCTGGGGTGGGTTATACATCACTCCAATGACTACTTTATGCTCTCCAGACTGAATTGTACCTACTATGTAGTCCCTTACTCCAATCACGTCCATGCCTTCCATTTCCTGAAATCCTCATTGTTTTTTTATGAGCAGTGCAACCCCTCCTCCTCCTCTACTCCTATCTTTCCTCAGGATCTGATATCCCTGTGGGAAGATTACGTCTGTTATTGTCTCAGTGAGTTTCGTTTCTGTTACTGCTATGATGTCTGGGGATTTCTCGCTGATTCTTTCGTGCCACTCCTCATATTCATTCGTTATTCTGTCAGCGTTTGTGTACCAAACCTTCAGCTTCTTTTCTATCACTGTGGTCCAGGGAGAATATTGGGGTTTGGGGAGTGAGAGCCTTGGTGGGGGCCTATGGGGGACTGTTGTGTGGGTGGGATTTGTGATAAGGGGGGTGGGGTCAGAATGCCCATAAGGGGCAGCTGTTGGGGTGAGGTTTGTGATGGGGTTGGTGGCCGAGGGAACAGTGTGTGGGTTTGTGGTGTAGATTGCTCAGTTGCGTTGGAATTGTCACGGTTGGAGTCTTTCTGTGGGAGTTTCTGCGGGGTGTATTTGCCCTTCCTCCTGTGTCCTCCTGTGTGTGTGTGTGTGTGTGTGTGTGTGTGTGTGTGTGTGTGTGTGTGTGTGTGTGTGTGTAACCTTTAACATATCCAGCTACGACATGTATTTAGCATTTCCCAGTTAGTCAATGATGTCAGCCCTAGGTGAAGGATGTCATTTAAGCATAGTTCCAGTGTTCAACTGACGGTAATCTATACATGTGCGTCTTATTACACAAGATATGAAAAAAGACGTCAGGTTAAGAGCCACTGGCTATTGCTGACTTAGAGCAGAGAAAGGAGCTTTAGCCATCAACAGTGAGCAAGGTTTGCAAGATCCGGTAAAGGAATGCCCACATCCGCATTGCTGAACCCTAATGCATATAACTGAAGAACCTACCATACCACAGGCGGGGACAGAACCCGCGGTCACTCATAAAACTCCAGACCGATTTCATGAGTCACGAGTAACTGAAGAATCTTTATGAATATACAACGCAATAAAAAAATTAACAGAACATGTGAATTAGTTTAGTAGAGAAATAATTAACAGATCAGAGACGTGACATTTAATTTTGTACCATTTGCATGAACAATTATAAGTGAGGCGCGGCTTCCTGAACAACCAGAAAGTTACTTGGTTTGAGCATCAGCTGGCTGAGTGTTTATTGTCATTGACTAGAAATAAATTCAATAATTGCCAGATATTTAATTTTTAAGTAAAATTAATAAATTATATGCTTGTCAAAAATGAGGAAACACCTGCGCTCCTGCTGAGGAAACACCTGCGCTCCTGCTGAGGAAACACCTGCGCTCCTGCTGAGGAAGCACCTGCGCTCCTGCTGAGGAAGCACCTGCGCTCCTGCTGAGGAAACACCTGCGCTCCTGCTGAGGAAGCACCTGCGCTCCTGCTGAGGAAGCACCTGCGCTCCTGCTGAGGAAGCACCTGCACTCCTGCTGAGGAAGCACCTGCGCTCCTGCTGAGGAAGCACCTGCGCTCCTGCTGAGGAAGCACCTGCGCTCCTGCTAAGGAAGCACCTGCACTCCTGCTGAGGAAGCACCTGCGCTCCTGCTGAGGAAGCACCTGCGCTCCTGCTGAGGAAGCACCTGCACTCCTGCTGAGGAAACACCTGCGCTCCTGCTGAGGAAACACCTGCGCTACTGCTGACGAAACACCTGCGCTACTGCTGAGGAAGCACCTGCACTCCTGCTGAGGAAGCACCTGCTCTCCTGCTGAGGAAGCACCTGCACTCCTGCTGAGGAAGCACCTGCACTCCTGCTGAGGAAGCACCTGCACTCCTGCTGAGGAAGCACCTGCACTCCTGCTGAGGAAGCACCTGCACTCCTGCTGAGGAAGCACCTGCACTCCTGCTGAGGAAGCACCTGCACTCCTGCTGAGGAAGCACCTGCACTCCTGCTGAGGAAGCACCTGCACTCCTGCTGAGGAAGCACCTGCACTCCTGCTGAGGAAGCGCCTGCGCTCCTGCTGAGGAAACGCCTGCGCTCCTGCTGAGGAAACACCTGCGCTCCTGCTGAGGAAGCACCTGCACTCCTGCTGAGGAAGCACCTGCACTCCTGCTGAGGAAGCACCTGCACTCCTGCTGAGGAAGCACCTCCACTCCTGCTGAGGAAGCACCTCCACTCCTGCTGAGGAAGCACCTGCACTCCTGCTGAGGAAGCACCTGCACTCCTGCTGAGGAAGCACCTGCACTCCTGCTGAGGAAGCACCTGCACTCCTGCTGAGGAAGCACCTGCGCTCCTGCTGAGGAAGCACCTGCACTCCTGCTGAGGAAACACCTGCGCTCCTGCTGAGGAAGCACCTGCACTCCTGCTGAGGAAACACCTGCGCTCCTGCTGAGGAAACACCTGCGCTCCTGCTGAGGAAGCACCTGCGCTCCTGCTGAGGAAACACCTGCACTCCTGCTGAGGAAGCACCTGCACTCCTGCTGAGGAAGCACCTCCACTCCTGCTGAGGAAGCACCTCCACTCCTGCTGAGGAAGCACCTCCACTCCTGCTGAGGAAGCACCTCCACTCCTGCTGAGGAAGCACCTGCACTCCTGCTGAGGAAGCACCTGCACTCCTGCTGAGGAAGCACCTGCGCTCCTGCTGAGGAAGCACCTGCACTCCTGCTGAGGAAACACCTGCGCTCCTGCTGAGGAAGCACCTGCACTCCTGCTGAGGAAGCACCTGCACTCCTGCTGAGGAAGCACCTGCACTCCTGCTGAGGAAGCATCTGCACTCCTGCTGAGGAAGCACCTGCACTCCTGCTGAGGAAGCACCTGCGCTCCTGCTGAGGAAGCACCTGCACTCCTGCTGAGGAAACACCTGCGCTCCTGCTGAGGAAACACCTGCGCTCCTGCTGAGGAAGCACCTGCGCTCCTGCTGAGGAAACACCTGCGCCCCTGCTGAGGAAACACCTGCGCTCCTGCTGAGGAAGCGCCTGCATTCCTGCTGAGGAAACGCCTGCGCTCCTGCTGAGGAAACACCTGCGCTCCTGCTGAGGAAACACCTGCACTCCTGCTGAGGAAACACCTGCACTCCTGCTGAGGAAACACCTGCACTCCTGCTGAGGAAACACCTGCACTCCTGCTGAGGAAACACCTGCACTCCTGCTGAGGAAACACCTGCGCTCCTGCTGAGGAAGCACCTACGCTCCTGCTAAGGAAGCACCTGCGCTCCTGCTGAGGAAGCACCTGCGCTCCTGCTGAGGAAGCGCCTGCGCTCCTGCTGAGGAAGCACCTGCGCTCCTGCTGAAGAAGCACCTGCGCTCCTGCTGAGGAAGCACCTGCGCTCCTGCGCTCCTGCTGAGGAAGCACCTGCGCTCCTGCTGAGGAAGCACCTGCGCTCCTGCTGAGGAAGCACCTGCACTCCTGCTGAGGAAGCACCTGCACTCCTGCTGAGGAAACACCTGCACTCCTGCTGAGGAAGCACCTGCACTCCTGCTGAGGAAGCACCTGCTCTCCTGCTGAGGAAGCACCTGCGCTCCTGCTGAGGAAGCACCTGCGCTCCTGCTGAGGAAGCACCTGCACTCCTGCTGAGGAAGCACCTGCGCTCCTGCTGAGGAAACACCTGCACTCCTGCTGAGGAAGCACCTGCGCTCCTGCTGAGGAAGCACCTGCACTCCTGCTGAGGAAGCACCTGCACTCCTGCTGAGGAAACACCTGCACTCCTCCTGAGGAAGCACCTGCACTCCTGCTGAGGAAGCACCTGCTCTCCTGCTGAGGAAGCACCTGCACTCCTGCTGAGGAAGCACCTGCGCTCCTGCTGAGGAAACACCTGCACTCCTGCTGAGGAAGCACCTGCGCTCCTGCTGAGGAAACACCTGCGGTCCTGCTGAGGAAACACCTGCGCTCCTGCTGAGGAAACACCTGCGCTCCTGCTGAGGAAACACCTGCGCTCCTGCTGAGGAAGCACCTGCACTCCTGTTGAGGAAACACCTGCGCTCCTGCTGAGGAAGCACCTGCACTCCTGCTGAGGAAACACCTGCGCTCCTGCTGAGGAAGCACCTGCACTCCTGCTGAGGAAGCGCCTGCGCTCCTGCTGAGGAAACGCCTGCGCTCCTGCTGAGGAAACACCTGCGCTTCTGCTGAGGAAGCACCTGCACTCCTGCTGAGGAAGCACCTGCACTCCTGCTGAGGAAGCACCTGCACTCCTGCTGAGGAAGCACCTGCACTCCTGCTGAGGAAGCACCTGCACTCCTGCTGAGGAAGCACCTGCGCTCCTGCTGAGGAAACGCCTGCGCTCCTGCTGAGGAAACACCTGCGCTCCTGCTGAGGAAGCACCTGCACTCCTGCTGAGGAAGCACCTGCACTCCTGCTGAGGAAGCACCTGCACTCCTGCTGAGGAAGCACCTGCACTCCTGCTGAGGAAGCACCTGCACTCCTGCTGAGGAAGCACCTGCACTCCTGCTGAGGAAGCACCTGCACTCCTGCTGAGGAAACGCCTGCGCTCCTGCTGAGGAAACGCCTGCGCTCCTGCTGAGGAAACACCTGCGCTCCTGCTGAGGAAGCACCTGCACTCCTGCTGAGGAAGCACCTGCACTCCTGCTGAGGAAGCACCTGCACTCCTGCTGAGGAAGCACCTCCACTCCTGCTGAGGAAGCACCTCCACTCCTGCTGAGGAAGCACCTGCACTCCTGCTGAGGAAACACCTGCACTCCTGCTGAGGAAGCACCTGCACTCCTGCTGAGGAAGCACCTGCACTCCTGCTGAGGAACCACCTGCGCTCCTGCTGAGGAAGCACCTGCACTCCTGCTGAGGAAACACCTGCGCTCCTGCTGAGGAAGCACCTGCACTCCTGCTGAGGAAACACCTGCGCTCCTGCTGAGGAAACACCTGCGCTCCTGCTGAGGAAGCACCTGCGCTCCTGCTGAGGAAACACCTGCGCTCCTGCTGAGGAAACACCTGCGCTCCTGCTGAGGAAGCGCCTGCATTCCTGCTGAGGAAACACCTGCGCTCCTGCTGAGGAAGCACCTGCACTCCTGCTGAGGAAGCACCTGCACTCCTGCTGAGGAAGCACCTGCACTCCTGCTGAGGAAGCACCTGCACTCCTGCTGAGGAAGCACCTGCACTCCTGCTGAGGAAGCACCTGCACTCCTGCTGAGGAAGCACCTGCGCTCCTGCTGAGGAAACACCTGCACTCTTGCTGAGGAAGCACCTGCAGTCCTGCTGAGGAAGCACCTGCACTCCTGCTGAGGAAGCACCTGCGCTCCTGCTGAGGAAACACCTGCGCTCCTGCTGAGGAAATACCTGCACTCCTGCTGAGGAAGCACCTGCACTCCTGCTGAGGAAGCACCTGCACTCCTGCTGAGGAAGCACCTGCACTCCTGCTGAGGAAGCACCTGCACTCCTGCTGAGGAAGCACCTGCACTCCTGCTGAGGAAGCACCTGCACTCCTGCTGAGGAAGCACCTGCGCTCCTGCTGAGGAAGCACCTGCACTCCTGCTGAGGAAGCACCTGCACTCCTGCTGAGGAAGCACCTGCGCTCCTGCTGAGGAAGCACCTGCACTCCTGCTGAGGAAGCACCTGCACTCCTGCTGAGGAAGCACCTGCACTCCTGCTGAGGAAGCACCTGCACTCCTGCTGAGGAAACACCTGCGCTCCTGCTGAGGAAACACCTGCGCTCCTGCTGAGGAAACACCTGCGCTCCTGCTGAGGAAACACCTGCGCTCCTGCTGAGGAAACACCTGCGCTCCTGCTGAGGAAACACCTGCGCTCCTGCTGAGGAAGCACCTGCACTCCTGCTGAGGAAACACCTGCGCTCCTGCTGAGGAAACACCTGCGCTCCTGCTGAGGAAACACCTGCGCTCCTGCTGAGGAAACACCTGCGCTCCTGCTGAGGAAACACCTGCGCTCCTGCTGAGGAAACACCTGCGCTCCTGCTGAGGAAACACCTGCGCTCCTGCTGAGGAAACACCTGCGCTCCTGCTGAGGAAACACCTGCGCTCCTGCTGAGGAAACACCTGCGCTCCTGCTGAGGAAACACCTGCACTCCTGCTGAGGAAACACCTGCGCTCCTGCTGAGGAAACACCTGCGCTCCTGCTGAGGAAGCACCTGCACTCCTGCTGAGGAAACACCTGCGCTCCTGCTGAGGAAACACCTGCGCTCCTGCTGAGGAAACACCTGCGCTCCTGCTGAGGAAACACCTGCGCTCCTGCTGAGGAAACACCTGCGCTCCTGCTGAGGAAACACCTGCGCTCCTGCTGAGGAAACACCTGCGCTCCTGCTGAGGAAACACCTGCGCTCCTGCTGAGGAAACACCTGCGCTCCTGCTGAGGAAACACCTGCGCTCCTGCTGAGGAAACACCTGCGCTCCTGCTCAGGAAACACCTGCGCTCCTGCTGAGGAAACACCTGCGCTCCTGCTGAGGAAACACCTGCGCTCCTGCTGAGGAAACACCTGCGCTCCTGCTGAGGAAACACCTGCGCTCCTGCTGAGGAAACACCTGCGCTCCTGCTGAGGAAACACCTGCGCTCCTGCTGAGGAAACACCTGCGCTCCTGCTCAGGAAACACCTGCGCTCCTGCTGAGGAAACACCTGCGCTCCTGCTCAGGAAACACCTGCGCTCCTGCTGAGGAAACACCTGCGCTCCTGCTGAGGAAACACCTGCGCTCCTGCTCAGGAAACACCTGCGCTCCTGCTGAGGAAACACCTGCGCTCCTGCTCAGGAAACACCTGCGCTCCTGCTCAGGAAACACCTGCGCTCCTGCTGAGGAAACACCTGCGCTCCTGCTCAGGAAACACCTGCGCTCCTGCTGAGGAAACACCTGCGCTCCTGCTGAGGAAACACCTGCGCTCCTGCTCAGGAAACACCTGCGCTCCTGCTGAGGAAACACCTGCGCTCCTGCTCAGGAAACACCTGCGCTCCTGCTTGAGCAACTCTGGTCACACGGCACAGAATTAATACTGTTGGAAATTTGTAACCTGACAGGTGATTTACGTCTCTCGTAAATATGGTTATTCGCTCACATTTTGATCTTACAAGGATTGTAATCCAAGTCTACACTGGTATTTGTATGAGGACTTGGTTATGGCACCGATGATCTATCGTCTCGAGCTTTCAAATCCTTCGCTGCCTTTTCTCACAGACGTGACAAAGTTTATCGCTAAGACTTCCAATATTGGGTGAGTCAGCCATAGTATTTTTAGTCGTCCAATCGTCTTCGAGAAGGGCAAGTTGCCCTCTAACGGTATGGACGTAAATCCATACCGTTAGAGGGTACTTTGCATGACGTCTACCCACCTTTGTCTTTCACTTTTCAAGTTACGGTTAATCGTAAGGAAATACTTAACCAATGGAATAACCAACAGAGATCAAATGGAAATGGAATAACCAACAGAGATCACAGGGAAATGGAATAACCAACAGTGATTACAGGGAAATGAAATAACCAACAGAGAATGGAATAACCAATAGAGATCACAGGGAAATGGAATAACCAACAGAGAATGGAATAACCAATAGAGATCACAGGGAAATGGAATAACCAACAGAGATCACAGGGAAATGGAATAACCAACACAAAATGGAATAGCCAACAGAGATCACAGGAAAATGGAATAACCAACAGAGATCACAGGGAAATGAAATAACCAACAGAGAATGGAATAACCAATAGAGATCACAGGGAAATGGAATAACCAACAGAGATCACAGGGAAATGGAATAACCAACAGAGAATGGAATAACCAACAGATCACAGGGAAATGGAATAACCAACAGAGAATGGAATAACCAACAGAGAATGGAATAACCAACAGAGATCACAGGGAAATGGAATAACCAACTGAGGTCACAGGGAAAGTATGATAAAAACGAAATTAGAAAAGCATCTTTAGTGAAAATTAAGTGGAAGAGCATATTAGCAAAAATCATGGGAAGGGACTGATCAATTCACTTCATGCGAATGATCACTGGTGATCACGAGTAAGAAAATATGAGTGGTGATCATGAGGAAAGTAATCAAGCGTCATCATGTGGAAGGAATGCTCAGTGAAAATTTTAATGAAGGAAAGATTACTGATAATCAAGAGGAAGGAATGATAATATGGGATCATAAAGAAGGAATTATCACTGGTAATCATGAGGCAAGAATGATCTGAGGTGACCTATGATCACTAGTGATCATAGGAAGATAACTTCAATGTAGAGATGATCTACTGGTGATTACTTCGCAGTGATTAGGATTTATGAGGCACAGGAATACACTACAACAGTAAATAAACTAACTTAAGACTGGTAAAACTTCGAGAAGGTATATCCAAAATATATTATTTGGAGTAGAAATGCAAATTAAGGCAGACGTATCATAAAACAAAACAAAAAAAATCGAATTGAGTGAAATGAGACAAGAAAATAGTTACAGCGAATATATACTTGATTTAATTTATGAAATATAGTATTGTAATTCTGAAGGAAATTATAATATTTTAAATTACATCACAGAGCATCAATTTTACAACGTTTTCCAGAACACGGGATATTTTAATTAGAGTTTGTTTCTCAAAGTCAGTAATTAAACGATAAACTGAGCGCATCAACTTCAGCAAATTTCGCTGAATGTGACGTTAAAGTTCAAAAAAACTGGATTATTCAGTAACCTGAATAAAAAAAATTTTGAAAACAAATTTTCTGATATTTCTGTGTGAAATAAATGAAATCTCAAATACATATTTCCTACACAAGGTGGGAAATATGTATTTGAGATCCCAAGAAAGCCAGAAATTCGGCTATTTTAACTAGCGGATGTCAAATATTTTGAAACACATCAGTTATAACTGAGTTAAAGAATAGAAAAAATATTTTGAGTAAGAGACATGAAAATTTCTGATTTTCTTTTATTACTTTTATGAGAGAATATTTTCAGTTAAACTCATCGTAATTTACTATATTTATTTGATAATTAAGATCACGGGGTCAAATATAAAGATCGTATAGTGAAGATCACATAAAAAAATTAATAAGTATCAATAACGGAAAAGAAATCAGCAGAGAAAGTACTGAAAAGAAAACTGAAAGCTTTCAGTATATTATATTTTCTGGTGAATACTTTGCAGTGGTGAAAGTGAGTTAAGGTACAGACAACCACTGTACCAAATTAATACAACACATATTGGAGCTACACTAACTTTTCTGGCATTATATCTGGCTCTGGTGGCCTGGTGGCTAAAGCTCTCGCTTCACACGGCAAGGGTCTGGGTTCGATTCCCAGCGCGGGTAGAAACATTTGGCGTGTTTCTTTACACCTGTTGTCTATGTTCACCCATCAGTAAAATGGGTACCTGGGTGTTAGTGGACTGATGTGGGTCGCATCCTGGGACAAAACTGACTTAATTTGCCCGAAATGCTCAGCATAACAAACGGCTTTCTGTATAGTAGTATGTCATTAATGTCAGCTATGGTCTGTATACCTTGTACTTGTAGTAAATAAAGATATTATTGTATTATATTATTACATTATATGGTAGACAGTGGAAAATTGAAGTTACATTAAGGCTTCAGAGAAGAATTAAATAAAGTCTGAATGAAGGTAAAACGTTATAGTTTCCCTGTTATATCCTTCAAATCATTTAAAATATAATACATGATAAAAAAAACGCGTTGAATTATAAAATAAATAATTTTATTAAGTGAGGCGGAAGGAAATTATTGAAAGATAAAAACGATCACCCATTTTTTTAAGTTGTAATGGAATGAAAACATTATCATAAGAGGTATGACTTTCCGGCGCATCAGAAATTAAACAATAACATTGAAGGTAAAAATGTATCAGTGTGTATAAATTACGACTAAGAATGTAAGCGATGAAGAGGTTTAAATGTTTTCCTGATATTTAACTTGTGTGTGTGTGTGTGTGTGTGTGTGTGTGTGTGTGTGTGTGTGTGTGTGTGTGTGTGTGTGTGTGTGTGTGTGTGTTCACCTAATTATGCTCGCCTAATTGTGGTTCCAGGGGTTGAGTTATAGCTCCTGGCCCAGCCTCTTCACTGGTCGCTGCTCCGTCTACTCTCTGCTCCACGAGCTTTACCATATATCTCCTTAAAGTTATGTATGGATCCTGCCTCCACTACATCCCTCTCCAGGCTGTTACACTTCCTGACAACTCTGAAGAAGTACTTCCTAACATCCCTACGACTCATTTGAATTTTCAACTTCCATTTGTGACCCTTTGTTCCTGTGTCACATCTCTGAAACATTGTCCTTATTCACCTTGTCATTGCCTCGAAGTATTTTATATGCCGTTATCATGTTCCTTTATTCCTCCTGTCCTCCAGTGCTGTCAGGGTGAGTTCCCTTAACCTCTTCCCGTAGGATAAACTCCTCAGCTTAGGGACTATTCTTTTTGTAAACCCTTGCACTCTTTCTAATTTGTTGACGAGTTTGACAGGTGTGGGATTCATGCTGGTGCTCCATACTCCAACATGATCCTGATGTACACTGTGTACAGTGTCGTGATTAACTCCTTATTTAGATGTGGAAACGCTATTCCAAGATGTTCCAGTCGCCCGTATACTGCAGTACTTATTTGTTTGATGTGAGCCTTACGAGATGTGCTCAGTATGATGCTCACCCCAAGATCCTTTTCCTTGAGCGAGTTTTGCAGCGTCTGACCTCTTAGACTGTGCTCCGTCTGCGGTCTAGTTAGTGCTTCTCCAAGCTTTTTAACTTTGCACTTGCTGGGGTTAAACTACAGGAGCCATTTGTCGGACCAGGCTTGTAGCCTGTCCAGATCCCCTTGTAGGCTTACCTGATCATCGTCCGCTTGTATTCTTTTCATTAGATTCACATTGTCTGCGAACAGACACATCGCTGACTCTATCCCTTCCGGCAAGTCATTCACATATACAATAAATAGCACCGGACCTAGGACTGACCCTTGTGGAACCCTACTCGACACATGCACCAACTCTGACATCTCGTCTCGTACAGACACACTGTTTCCTTGCTGTCAGGTATTCCCGTATCCATTGCAATACTTTCCTTCGTATGCCTGCCTGCCCCTCTAGCTTTTCAACCAGTCTGTGTGGTACTGTGTCGAAAGCCTTCTTATAGCCCAAGGAGATGCAGTCTACCCAGTTGCCCTGTTTCGATAGATATATTGAATATTGTTGCTAGTGGCACACACTGTGCATCTGCTTCCTCTCTCAGGACCCAATTAGACATTATCTGGGCTGTGAGGGAAAAGTTCAATAGATAGGAATAGAGAGGGAGTATATAGTAACAATAGTTTCATTGCTGGCTACTTGTTAAGGTAGGGTAAGTCAAGCTCCCACCTTTTCTCCCCCACCCCTAAAGTGATAGTTTGATTGCCGGCTGCTTGTTAACGTAGGGTCAGTCTAGCTCCAACTATCCCTCCCCCTCCCTCTTCTCCCCCCCCGAAAGGTGACGTGTGGGGCTCTGGTCAAACAGTAAATCACTCGACTCACAGCTCCCAACACTACTGTAAGTACATGCCTGCCGTGTATTTTAGTGGATTTTTTGGTTGAAAGCGTCGCTTTTGACCAATAATAAACTTAGTCCTTTCAGTCTTGCTTTAGGTTGACTGTTGTAATAATCACATCTTTTGGGTATTGTACTTACCATGGAGAGTGATTTCTTAAGCAGTGGGTAACCTGTCTATCTTTCCAGCTTGGATGACAGAGAGGGGTCACCTGTCAATCAACGAGAAGAAATGATAGAGAAGGACTAACGTCCAGAGACTTCCCCATTTTGGATTTAATTACCTGTGCACCTGTAGGAAATTGCAGGACGTAACCCCACATCATTGCAGTGGTAAAGAACCTGCTTTCCTGTCATCGGGATAGAATACTCAAGGCTCTATCTACTGTGAAGAACTAGCCAGTGGGTCGTAACCAACACCTGCGACCCCCCCCCCATCATCAGCAACGGCTACGATTTCAACAACACAGTGTCACCAACACCAGACACCCCTATATATATTAGCGTTGAATTAAGTTATCATTTATATTTTTCATTTTTCATTTTCTTTAATGTAGGATTAATATGTCATATTTAAGTGTTTTATATTTAAAATTTCTATTTAATAAAGTGTTTATGTTTGTTATTATTTCTTTTTCTATTCATTAATTTTCCTGAGGAGGAGCCACCCTTAGTAATACTTACTGAAGTTGTTACAGGGCTGAGTAAGCCTTCACATGGGCCCACCGCCTACGAGGTATCTAGTTCCCCCTAGTTGTTTCTTCACCACTTCCTCGGTTGTTTGCAGTGTATCAAGCACTTGCTGGTGCACTCTGCCAATTCAGATTGCTGGAAGCCTCTCTGTTTGCACTGTGAATACTTCTCTGAATTGCAATCTGAGCTCTTCACATACTTCCTGGTCGTTCCCTGTAATCTCCCCTTCTTCCTTCCTCATCCTAATTATACTGGTGATTGATGGTTGTTTTCCTCCTAATGTAGCTATGTCATTCTCGTAATGACGATGGGCTTCCCTCCTTATCTATACATATTAATTTCTGACTCTTGGGCTCAACTCTCTGTTTTCCTGGATCCTTTGCCTTCTATACGTTTTCCATACTCTAGCACACTTGGCTTTGGCCTCTCAACACCTCCCGGTGAACCGTGGGCTCACTCTGATGTTCTCGTAGATTCTGTTGCCCCTTGGTACGAACTTCTCCACTCCCTCCTTGCACTTTGTGGTCACGTGTTCCATCAATTCGTTTACTGTCTTTTCCTCTAGCTCGGTTACCCATTGCACCTTAGGTAGGAATTGCCTCAGACTTGTGTAGTCCCCTTTCTGAAAGTTTGGCTTTTCCCTCCCTTCTTGTACTGCTTCACTTTCAATTGTCAACTCTGCTAAGTATTTGAAGCTCAAGACCAAGTGATCGCTAGCACCTAGCTGTCTTTTGTATGTGATAGTCACTCTGTCTGAACTGTTCAAGCCTTGATGGTTCATTGTCTTTCTCATGTTGGTACACGAGGTTATCCAGTACAGCCTCCAGCATAGTGGCTCTCCACGTCTCTGGTCTCCCATGTGTCTCCAGATTCTCCCTATCTCATTATGAGTAACTTTGCCCTGCTCATGTGGACCCTTCAGGCAACCTCGGCTAGTGTGTCCATCACTCTGTTGCTCTCATTGTATTTCTGTCTTGGGCTCCTACTGTTCGGTGGCAGGTTGTACATCACTTCTATCATCACTTTTCGGCCTCCAATATGAAGTGTTCCTACGATGTAGTCATCCACTATTCCTCTCACTAGGCCTCCAATCTCTGCAAAACTTCGTTGGTTCTTGAAGAATGAGACACTTACGCAACATATGGGAATCTTTATTGAGGAAATGTTTCGCCACACAGTGGCTTCATCAGTCCAATACAAATCAGAAGGGTATAAGGAGATGAGAAGTTTGAGGTAATCAGTCCCTCAGCCTGGAGTCGATGTGTTCAGTCCATCAATCTTGTAGTAAGTACAGCATAGGGCTGTAGACGTGGCTTATATACTGCAGTCAGGTCAGACACTGCAACACCTGGGGATCATGGTACAAAGAGTTCTTCAACCTTGTCCAACCTTTGGACGAAGACCTACTTCGACTAGTGGATAGTACCACTATGACCCCGCCTCTTCCTGCTTCGCCTCATCTGACTACAGGATATAAACCACGGCTCTATGCTGTTCTTTCTACAAGATTGATGGACTGAACACTTCGACTCCAGGCTGAGGGACTGATTACCTCAAACTCCTCCTCTCCTTATACCCTTCTGATTTGTATTGGACTGATGAAGCCACTGTGTTGCGAAACGTTTCCTCAATAAAGATTCCCATATGACGCATAAGTGTCTCATTCTTCAACTTGTCGGTTTTTTAAACAATTTATTCCTTTGTTCCTGATGAGCAGTGCACCTCCTCCTTTCCCTCTGTTCCCCTTGACTTTCCTCAGGATCTGAGAACCAGACTGGAAGATCACGTCTGTCATCACTTTTGTGAGCTTTGTCTCAGTGATCGCTGTGATGTCCGGGGATCCCTCAGTGATTCTTACCTGTCACGCATTCTTATTTGTAATTTAATCTGCACTGGAGTACCATACCTTCAGCTTCCTTTCTTGAACAATATTCAAGGGGGTGGAGGTGGGAGGGGTTGGTTCTGTTAGTGTGTGTGTGTGTGTGTAGTAGGCAGGTCTGCATGTTATGGTAGTCTGCTAATGTGACAGTATTAGTGCTGGAGCGGTTGGGGGACTGAGGGTATGGAGTGTGAGTCGGCTCTTGTTATTGTGTTTGGTTGGTGTGGGGTGGTAAGGGTTGAGGAGATGCTGTGGGTGGCTGTGTTTGCTGTGTTTGGTTGGTGTGGGGTGGTAAGGGTTGAGGAGATGCTGTGGGTGGTTGTGTTTGCTGTTCCCTTCGAGGCTTCTTGTCTGCTGGTATTTGCTTGGCCCTCCCTCCCTGCCTCTTACTTTTCCTCCAGGTTGTTCTCTGTGTTACCTCACTTTCGATGTACACTTGCTGGTATTTTTGGGAAACCTTTAACAGTGACTTCCACTACATAATTGAGTTTCGTGTCATTTCTGACTGGGATTTTAATTTGATCGGGCCACTCTTTTCCTTCGAGTACCACTGAAAAATTGTCAGTTGATTCGTGTCCTCTCCTGTTAGACAACATGGCTTGGTAGCTAAAGCTCTCGCTTCACACGACGATGCCCGGGTTCGATTCCCGGCGAGGGTAGAAACACAGAGTGTTTCCTTACACCAGTTGTTAGTCTTCACCCATCAGTAAAATGGGTACCTGGGTGTTAGTCGACTGGTGTGGGTTGCATCCTGAGACAAAACTGACCTAATTTACCCGAAATGCTCTGCATAACAAGCGGCTTTCTATACAGTAGTATGACATTGATGTCTGTTAGGCCTGTATATCATGTACTCGTACTTGTAGAAATAAATAAATATCATAATAATAATGATGTTCTGAATCTCTTTCACCTTCCCTGTCTACTGTCGTTATAGGTCTTCCCTTCTGCCTCATGGAGCAGATGAATAATGAGTATCCTCTCCCTTTCCTCATCCCATCTTTCTCTTCATATCACTGGGTCTGATTTAAGTATCTCCTTGGTAGTCTCCCTTATCTCCCAGACGTCCTGGTGGCCTGTTATAGTTTCCCTGAGGGTCTTCTTTGCTCCTCCCCCTCCTTCAATCGCCTCACTGTCCTCTGTTGTTTCACTCAGCTCCTTGCTCCTATCGGACCTTGCTTCTATATTCTGCATCAGCACTTCGACTTCCTCCTCCAGTCTCTCCATGCTTGCCTCAGCAACAACAGCTCATAACTCCAAATTCTTGTTCGCTGTTTTCTCAACCATTGAGTTGCGAAAGTCACTCCCTTTCCATTATGTTCATGAACCTTTCTGCCGCTACTTGTTTAGCCCAGCCATCGCCGGTACCTTTGTTTTTTCGTCCTTCTATATGAGTGTGTAGGGGGTGGGTGTTAGTGTGTGTGTGTGTGTGTGTGTGTGTGTGTACTCACCTAGTTGTGGTTGAAGGGGTCGATTCATAGCTCCTGGCCCCGCTTCTTCACTGGTTGCTACTGGGTCACTCTCCCTGAACCATGAGCTTTATCATACCTCTGCTTAAAGCTATGCATGGATCCTGCCTCCACTACATCGCTTCCCAAACTATTCCACTTCCTGACTACTCTGTAGCTGAAGAAATACTTCCTAACATCCTTGTGATTCATCTGTGTGTGTGTGTGTGTGTGTGTGTGTGTGTGTGTGTGTGCGCGCGCGCATGCGGAGTGTTAACTAGTACGTGTGTGCAGGGGTTAGTGTGTACTCACCTAGTTGAGGTTGCAGGGGTCGAGTCCTAGCTCCTTGCCCGTGTGCGTGTCATGTGTGCTTGTCATGTGTGTGTGTGTGTGTGTGTGTGTGTGTGTGTGTGTGTGTGTGTGGAGTGTTAGTGTGTGCGTGTAATGTGTGTGTGGGGGTGTTTAATGTGTGTGTAGGGTTGTAATGTGTGTGTGGGGGGTGTTAGTGTGTGTGTGTGGGGTGTTAGTGTGTGTGTGTGGGGTGTTAGTGTGTGTGTGGGGTGTTAGTGTGTGTGGGGGGTGTTAGTGTGTGTGGGGGGGTGTTAGTGTGTGTGGGGGGGTGTTAGTGTGTACTCACCTCGTTGTACTCACCTTCATGAGGTTGCAGGGGTCGATTCCAAGCTCCTGGCCCCGCCTCTTCACTGATCGCTACTAGGTCACTCTTCCTGAACCGTGAGCTTTATCATACCTCTGCTTAAAGCTATGTGTGGATTCTGCCTCCACTACGTCGCTTCCCAAACTATTCCACTTCCTGACTACTCTGTGGCTGAAGAAATACTTTCTAACATCCCTGTGATTCACCTGTGTCTTCAACTTCTAACTGTGTCCCCTTGTTGCTGTGTCCAATCTCTGGAACATCCTGTCTTTGTCCACCTTGTCAAATCCTCTCAGTATTTTGCATGTCGTTATCATGTCCCCCCTATCTCTCGTGTCCTCCAGTGTCGTCAGGTTGATTTCCCTTAACCTCTCCTCGTAGGACATACCTCTTAGTTCTGGGACTAGCCTTGTTGCAAACCTTTGCACTTTCTCTAGTTTCTTTACGTGCTTGGCTAAGTGTGGGTTCCAAACTGGTGCCGCATACTCCAATATGGGCCTAACGTATACGGTGTACAGGGTCCTGAACGATTCCTTATTAAGATATCGGAATGCTGTTCTGAGGTTTGCTAGGCGTCCATATGCTGCAGCAGTTATTTGGTTGATGTGCGCCTCAGGAGATGTGCCTGGTGTTATACTCACACCAACATCTTTTTCCTTGAGTGAGGTTTGTAGTCTCTGGCCCCATAGACTGTACTCCGTCTGCGGTCTTCTTTGCCCTTCCCTAATGTTCATGACTTTGCACTTGGGGAGGTTGAACTCAAGGAGCCAATTGCTGGACCAAGTCTGCAGCCTGTCCAGATCCCTTTGTAGTTCTGCCTGGTCTTCGATCGAATGAATTCTTCTCATCAACTTCACGTCATCTGCAAACAGGGACACTTCAGAGTGCTAGTGTGTGTGTGTGGGGGTGTTAGTGTGTGGGTGTTAATATGTGTGTGTGTGGGGGGTGTGGTTGTGTGGGGGGTGTGGGTGTGTGGGGGGGTGTTTGTGTGTGTGGGGGGTGTTAGTGAGTGTGTGGGGGGTGTTAGTGTGTGTGTGCGTGTGTGTGTGGGCGGGGGGTGTTAGTGTGTGTGTGGGGGGGGGAAGGTGTTAGTGTGTGCTGGGGGATGTTAGTGTGTGTATGGGGGGTTGTTAGTGTGTGTGGGGGGGAGGTGTTAGTGTGTGTGTGTGGGGGGGGAGGTGTTAGTGTGAGTTTGGGGGGTTGTTATTGTGTGTGGGGGGAGGTGTTAGTGTGTGTGTGGGGGGATGTTAGTGTGTGTGGGGGTGTTAGTGTGTGTGAGGGTGTGTGGAGGGTGTTAGTGTGTGTGTGCGCGTGTGTTTGTGTGTGGGGAGGTGTTAGCGTGTGTCCGTGTGTGGGGGAGGTGTTAGTGTGTGTGGGGGAGGTGTTTGTGTGTGTGTGTGTGTGTGTGTGTGTGTACTCACCTATTTGTACTCACCTATTTGTGGTTGCAGGGGTCGAGTCGTAGCTTCTGGCCCCGCCTCTTCACCGGTTGCTACTGGGTCCTCTCTCTCCCCGCTCCATGAGCTTTATCATACCTCGTCTTAAATCTATGTATGGTTCCTGCCTCCACTACATCACTTTCTAGGCTATTCCACTGCCCGACAACTCTATGACTGAAGAAATACTTCCTAATATCTCTCTGACTCATCTGTGTCTTTAACTTCCAATTGTGACCTCTTGTTTCTGTTTCCCCTCCCTGGAACATCCTGTCTTTGTCCACCTTGTCTAGTCCGCACAGTATTTTATATGTCGTTTTTATGTCTCCCTTGACCCTCCTGTCCTCTAGTGTCGTCAGGCCGATTTCCCTTAACCTTTCTTCATAAGATATTCCCCTTAGCTCTTGAACTAACGTTGTCGCAAACCTTTGCACTTCCTCTAGTTTCTTGACGTGCTTTATCAAGTGCGGGTTCCAAACAGGTAGTTTCGCTTTTCCCATTCAGTTCTTGTTTCCTTTTCCACTTGTAACTCTACTATGTAATCAAAACTCAAAACAACGTGATCGCCAGCTCCAAGGGGCCTCTCGTAAGTGATGTCCTCAATGTCAGAACTGCTCAGGGTGAACACAAGATCCAATCTTGCTGACTCATCCTCCCCTCTCTCTCTGGTAGTGTCCCTGACATGTTGATGCATGAGGTTTTCAAGTACCACATCCATCATCTTGGCTCTCCATGTTTCGGGACCCCCATGTGGCTCCAGGTTTTCCCAGTCGATCTCCCTGTGGTTGAAATAGCCCATTACCATTAGCTTTGCTCTGCTCGAGTGAGCTCTTCTTGCCACCTCAGCCAGTGTGTCCACCATCGCTCTGTTGTTTTCTTTGTACTCCTCTCTTGGCCTCCTGCAGTTCTGTGGTGGGTTATACATCACTCCAATGACTACTTTATGTTCTCCAGACTGAATTGCACCTACTATGTAGTCTCTTTCTCCAATCATGTCCATGCCTTCCATTTCCTCAAATCCCCATCGGTTTCTTATGAGCAGTGCAACTTGTTGAGAAATGGTTTACCAGCTAAGTTTATAATTTAAATATGGTGAATACTTAGCTTATAAAAAACAGCAAATCGTCTACACAGCCGACCCTGCAGACGAGGTCTTGAATTTTTGTCTTCCACTTCTTAACGGGCTGAAAAAGATTATATTTTGTAATATCATAAATTACCCCTAGGGGGTGTTATGTCAGCATATTTCATTCACTGATTGCTGACAAACTTACGTGTGTGGACTCAAAGGTCCGCATATCACCGAGGTTTATGGTAAGTGACTAATTCATGACTTTATACTCAACTGCGCAGTCAATAGTACTACATCACGAGTTAGTACACTTACCTGGGTATATGTATCTGACCCATAGTTACGCCCGGATATCCATTGAGTTGATTGAAGAATAAAGTTTTTTGAAGAATGTTGCACTACACTCTGTTGGATCGCAACACTCGTTGTTACACTGTTCATCAATAATTGTTCACACAATTTCACTATGAAGTTGATCACACTTCTCTGTAAGTGTTTATCGTGGTTTGTGAGACACTTTGTTCACACTAATGCACGGATCAGTGTTCTTTTTGGTTATCCTGGCGTCAGTGTGACTCCCAGGAGGGTCAAAAGTAATCTGAAGACACCACAGCCTCATACACCATCACTGCCCCTAGCACATAAAGGAAAAGCTGACCTAGTACTTTTTCTTCCTTGCCACTTCCTCCATGAAGCAAAGCAGAATGTTTGATTCTTGCTATCTTAAGCATAGATAACAATGTACACTATCTTTACCATGGTAATAAAGTGGGAGCAGGATTTTCCTTAATTGTCCTGCTAAGGTAAGAGATGGACTGTCTTTTATTAAATTACACTTTGCAACACTAGAGTCTTGCATGGAGCGGCGGTTGCTTGACCACGTCGCATACTGGTACTGCATCTGGGATCAATTACTTGCTGTAGCAGTAAACCAGATGCTTGCCCCTTCTGAGAGGGCTGGGCCTCTCAGGGCTGAAAGGGGCTGAAGGGGGCTGATACCCCCCTCCTGGAGAAAATTTCTCCACACAACTCCTCCTCCCCCTCTACTCCTATCTTTTCTCAGGATCTGATATCCCGGTGGGAAGATTGCATCTGTTATTTTCTCAGCAAGTTTTGTTTCTGTGACTGCTATGATGTCTGGGGATTTCTCACTGATTCTTTCGTGCCACTCCTCATGTTTATTCATTATTCCGTCCACGTTTGTGTACCAAACTTTCAGCTTCTTTTCTATCACTGTGATCTTGCAAGAATATTGGGGTTGGGGGAGTGGGAGCCTTGGTGGAGGCCTATGGGGGGCTGTAGTGTAGGTGGGGTTTGTGATGATGGGGGTGGGGTCAGAATGCCCTTAAGGGACAGCTGTTGAGATGAGGTTTGTGATGTGGGCGGTGCTGGAAGTTGGAACAGTGAGTGGGTTGTGGTTTTGGTTGCTCAGTTGCTTTGGGATTGTTGCGGTTGGAGTCTTTCAGTGGGAGATTCTGCGGGGTGTGTTTGCCCTTCCTCCTGTGTCTGGGTCCTGCTCATCTTCATCATTGCCTCTCGTTCCTCCTTGCATCTCTGTACTCTCTCATTCAGTGTAGTCCTTTTTTCTTGTGTTCTCTCACGATCGAGGTATACTCCCTGGTACCCCTGTTTGTCCCTCAGTCGTGCTTTCTCTTGCAGAATCCTGGTTCGAACTGATCCTTCCTTGAAAATTACTTTGACAGGCCGTATCCTTTCACTCGCAAACCACCCAATTCTCCGAAAATTTGTCACCTGGGTCAAATCGTCCTCACCTATTGTTTTCATGATGCCTTCAATCATTTTTTCCTCCTCCTGTTTTATTTCTTCCAACTTGTCCCCCTTGGCTTCTTGGAGCCCATAGATAAAAACTGACCTCTCCCTTTCCTCCTCCCACTGAGTCTCCATTTGCATCCTCTGAGGTGTTTTGTTTCCTTCCATTGAAATGTTCCTGCCTTCAGTCCCTGTCCTATCTGAAACTTCTATTCTCAGGGAACACTCTTTCATGATCAGGTGTTCCTTGCTGCTGCAGTTGGCTGTTAGAGTCTTTGCATATGACATACCTTCATTGTCTTCGGACCTGTCATTTGATTTTAATATGCTCCTCGTCTTTTCCCTGGTCCCATGTGGGTCTGATAGGGCCTTCGCATACGGCATATCCCCTTTGTTTCTTACCTTCCCCTTGTCTGTGCCTGACATAGATTTCCTGTTGTTGCATCTGAATTGTCATTTGTCTCTCTAATCTGTTTTAGGTTTTTCAGTTTCTCTTCTAAGCACTGTATCCTAGTTTCTGCTGCTAAAACTTGTAGCTCCCACTCCTGCACTCTTCAGCTAGCTGCTCCTCCATTATCTTGCCAAGCTCTTCCAACTTCCTTCCCCACTCTTCCTCCCCTTTTTTGGAGCTCTAACTCCCAATCTTTCCTCCCTGGTTCGTCCAGCAGATCTCTGGTTTTCTGCCCTCTAGAGCCACCCATTTTTTTATTTTTTTTTATTACCACAGAAAGAAGCCTGTGTGTTTTACCACAAAGAGAAGTTTGTGTGTTTTCAGGGTGTGTGTGGGGGGGGGGAGGGACAAGGCTAGAGGAGAGAGAAAATAAGAGAGGGAAGGCTAGAGGAAGGAAAGAGAGAGTAAGAGGGGGAGAGTTAAAGGGTAAAAAGAGGGAGAGAGAGGAGGGAGGATGGGGGTGAGGGATAAGATTAGGGGGGAGAGAGAGAAACGAGAGGGGGAGAGAAAGGGTTGAGAGAGGGAGAAAGAGAGAGAGATAGAGAGGGAGAGAGGAGGGTGAAGGAAAAGGCTGTGAGAGAGAGAAATGCAAGAGAGGGGGAGAGAGAAAGAGGGAGGGGAGAGAAGGCTAACGAGGAGGGTGGGAGAGAGAGGGGGAGAGGTGGGGGAACGCGAAGGAGGGGGAGAAAGATAGAAAGAGGGAGGGGGAGAGAAGGCTGAAGAGGAGGGTGGGAGAGAGAGGGGGAAAGGTAGGGGAACGCGAGGTAGGGGGAGTGAGAAAGATAGAAAGAGGGAGGGGGAGAGAAGGCTGAAGAGGAGGGTGGGAGAGAGAGGGGAAGAGGTGGAGGAACGCGAGGGAGGGGGAGAAAGATAGAAAGAGGGAGGGGGAGAGATGGCTGAAGGGGTGGGTGGGAGAGAGAGAGGGAGAGGTGGGGGAACGCGGTCAAATTCCAAGGATCAGCTGTGTGAAAGTGTGGGTGTGTGTGTGTACTCACCTAGATGTGGTTTCAGGGGTCGAGACTCAGCTCCTGGCCCCGAGTGTGTGTGCGTGTGTGTGTGTGTGTGTGTGTACTCACCTAATTGTACTCACCTAATTGTGGTTGCAGGGGTCGAGACTCAGCTCCTGGCCCCGCCTCTTCACTGATCGCTACTGGATCCTCTCTCTCTCTGCTTCCTGAGCTTTGTCATACCTCTTCTTAAAACTATGTATGGTTCCTGCCTCCACTACTTCACTTGCTAGGCTATTCCACTTGCTGACAACTCTATGACTGAAGAAATACTTCCTAACGTCCCTGTGACTCGTCTGAGTCTTCAGCTTCCAGTTGTGACCTCTTGTCCCTGTGTCCCCTCTCTGGAACATCCTATCTCTGTCCACCTTGTCTATTCCCCGCAGTATCTTGTATGTCGTTATCATGTCTCCCCTGACCCTTCTGTCCTCCAGTGTCGTCAGTCCGATTTCCCTTAACCTTTCCTCGTACGACATTCCCTTGAGCTCTGGGACTAGCCTTGTTGCAAACCTTTGTACTTTCTCTAACTTCTTGACGTGCTTGACCAGGTGTGGATTCCAGACTGGTGCTGCATACTCCAGTATGGGCCTAACATACACAGTGTACAGTGTCTTGAACGATTCCTTATTGAGGTATCGGAACGCTATTCTCAGGTTTGCCAGGCGCCCGTATGCTGCAGCGGTTATTTGGTTGATGTGTGCCTCCGGTGATGTACTCGGTGTTATGGTCACCCCAAGGTCTTTCTCCCTGAGTGAGGTCTGTAGTCTTTGTCCACCTAGCCTATATTCTGTCTGCGGTCTTCTTTGCCCCTCCCCAATCTTCATGACTTTGCATTTGGCTGGATTGAATTCGAGGAGCCAGTTACTGGACCACATGTCCAGCCTCTCCAGGTCTCTTTGCAGTCCTGCCTCATCCTCGTCCGATTTAATTCTTCTCATCAACTTCACGTCATCTGCGAACAGGGACACTTCAGAGTCTATTCCTTCCATCATGTCGTTCACATATATCAAAAATAGCACTGGTCCTAGAACTGACCCCTGTGGGACCCCGCTCGTAACAGGCGCCCACTGTGATACCTCTTCACGTACCATGACTCGTTGCTGCCTCCCTGTCAGGTATTCCCTTATCCATTGCAGTGCCCTTCCTTTTACGTGTGCCTGATCCTCCAGCTTCTGCACTAATCTCTTGTGGGGAACTGTGTCAAAGGCCTTCCTGCAGTCTAGGAAAACGCAATCTACCCAACCCTCTCTCTCGTGTCTTACTTCTGTTACCTTGTCATAAAACTCCAGGAGGTTTGTGATACAAGATTTGCCTTCCATGAACCCATGCTGGTTTTCATTTATAATCTTGTTCCTTTCCAGGTGTTCGACCACTCTCCTCCTGATAATCTTCTCCATGACTTTGCACACAATACATGTCAGAGACACAGGTCTGTAGTTTAGTGCCTCGTTTCTGTTTCCTTTCTTAAATATGGGGACTACATTAGCTGTCTTCCATTTCTCAGGTAGTTGCCCAGTTTCAAGGGATGTGTTGAAGATTGTGGTTAGAGGCACACACAGCATCTCTGCTCCTTCTCTAAGGACCCATGGGGAGATGTTGTCCGGTCCCATCGCCTTTGAGGTGTCAAGGTCACTTAAGAGCTTCTTCACCTCCTCCTCAGTTGTTCGTATGTCATCCAACACTTGTTGGTATATTCCCTCTTGATGTTCCCTTCTGTGCTGTCTTCCCACAGCCCTTCCTGTTTCTACTGTAAAAACTTCCTTAAATCTCCTGTTCAGCTCCTCACATACCTCCTGATCATTTCTTGTGAGTTCTCCACCTTCTGTCCTTAATCTGATCACCTGGTCTTTGACTGTTGTCTTCCTCCTGATGTGGCTATACAACAGTTTCGGGTCAGTCTTGATTCTCGATGCTATGTCATTTTCATACTGTCGCTGGGCCTCCCTCCTTACCTGTGCGTACTCATTCCTGGCTCTGCGACTGATCTCCCTATTTTCGTGTGTTCTCTGCCTTCTGTACTTTTTCCATTCTCTATTGCACTTTGTTTTTGCCTCCTTACACCGTCGGGTAAACCAGGGGCTTGTTCTGGTCTTCCCGTTGTTACTGTTGCCCTTGGGAATGAACCTTTCCACTGCCTCCTTGCATTTTGTTGCTACATATTCCATCATTTCATTTACTGGCTTTCCTGCCAGTTCTCTGTCCCACTGGACCTCCCGCATGAAGTTCTTCAACCCTATGTAGTCCCCTCTTTTATAGTCAGGCTTTTCCCATTCTACTCCTGTTATTCTCTCCACTTGCAGCTCTACTATGTATTCAAAGCACAGAACCACGTGGTCGCTAGCTCCTAGGGGACTCTCATACTTGATGTCCTCAATGTCTGAGCTGCCCAGGGTGAACACGAGGTCCAATCTTGCTGGTTCATCCTCCCCTCTCACTCTGGTAGTGTCCTTAACATGTTGGTGCATGAGGTTTTCCAGCACCACGTCCAACATCCTGGCTCTCCATGTTTCGGGACCCCCATGTGGCTCCAGGTTTTCCCAGTCAATCTCCCTGTGGTTGAAATCCCCCATAACCAGCAACTTTGCTCTGCTGGAGTGAGCTCTTCTTGCCACCTCAGCAAGTGTGTCCACCATTGCTCTGTTGCTCTCTTCATATTCCTCTCTTGGCCTCCTGCAGTTCTGTGGTGGATTATACATCACTGCAATGACCACTTTGTGTTCCCCAGACTGAAGTGTACCTGCTATGTAGTCTCTTTCTCCTGTCTCATCTATTCCTTCCATTTTCTCGAATTTCCATCTGTTTTTTACGAGCAGAGCAACCCCACCTCCCCCCCTGCCCCTTCTATCTTTCCTCATGATCTGGTATCCTGGTGGGAAGATTGCATCTGTTATTGTCTCCATGAGTTTTGTTTCTGTAACTGCTATGATGTCTGGGGACTTCTCATTGATTCTTTCTTGCCATTCCTCATGTTTATTCGTTAATCCATCTGCATTTGTGTACCAAACCTTCAACTTCTGTTCTAATACTGTAACTGTGGTGCGGGGGGTGGAAACAGAGGGATCGGTGTGTGATGGTTGGTTTGGAATGTTCAGTTGCCTTGGGGGTGTCGTGGCTGGAGTCCTTCTGCAGGTGTTTCTGGGGGGTGCGCTTGTCCTTCCATTTGATCCTGGGTTATTCTGCTCTCCTTTTTCATTTCCTCCCATTTCTCCTTTCGTTTTTGAACTCTCTCTTTCATTGTCTTCCTTTCGTCCTGTGTTCTGTCTCGGTCGAGGTACACACTCCGGAACTCCTGCTTGCCTCTCAGCCGTGCTTTCTCCTGCAGGATCATGGTTCGGGTTGATTCTGCCTTGAAAATTACTTTGAGAGGCCGATTCCTTTTCTTTGTGAACCACCCAATTCTCCGAAAATTTGCCACCTGGGTCATGTCCCCCTCGCCTATCACCTTCATGATGTCTTCAATCGCTTTTTTCTCCTCCTGCTTTCTTTCATCATAAGTTTCCCCTTTAGCTTCGTCTAGCCCATAGACAAACACGGATCTCTCCCTTTCCACCTCCCACTGTGACTCCCATTGCATCCTCTGATGTGTTTTAGTTCCTTCCCGTGGAGTGTTCCTTCCTTCAGTCCCTTCCCTCGTTATGGCCCCTATGCTTCTTGGTTTATCCTTCCTGCTCACCTGCTCCTGGCCCCCACAGGTATCTGGTAAGGTCCTTGCACATGTCCTAGTTCCATCAATGTCTTCCAACCTCTCTTTCTGTCCTAGAGTACTCCCTGTCTTTGTTTTGGCCCCATGTGGGTTTGACAGGACCTCTGCATACAGTTTAGTTTCCATGCTTCCTTCGGACATGTTGTCTGTGTTCGATGTAGCCATTGCCGATGCTACTTCTGTAATATCTTTGTCTCTGTGCTGTTTCAGATGTCTCAGCTCCTCTTCTAATCTCTCTATCTTGATTTCTGCTGCTGTGGCCTGTTGCTTCCACCTTCTGCATTCTGCTGCTAACCTCTCTTCCATCTTCCTTTCCAGCTCATCTAGTCTCCTTCCCCAGTCTTCCTCCCTTTTTTTGAGCTCTATCTCCCATTCCTCCCTCTCAGATTCGTCCTTGGAGCCCCTTGTCCTCATCCTGGTTAGGGGGAGGGGAATAGACGGTTAGGAGAGGGGATGGATGGTTGTGGGGGAGGGGGAGGATGGTTATTGGAGGGGCAGAGATAGTTGGGGGAGGGAGTTAGATGGTTTGGGGGAGGGAGTTAGATGGTTTGGGGGAGAGAGGGGATGGATGGTTATGGGGGAGGGGGAGGATGGTTATTGGAGGGAGGGAGGTTGTTGGGCGGGGGTTAGGCGGTTTGGGGAGGGGTTAGGTGGTTTGGGGGAGGGGTAGGTGGCTAAGGCTAAGGTGTCAAGTGGCGGAGTGTGTGTGTGTGTGTGTGTGTGTGTGTGTGTGTGTGTGTGTGTGTGTGTGTGTGTGTATGTGTGTGTGTGAATGTGTGTGTGTGTGAATGTGTGTGTGTGTGTGTGTGTGTGTGTGTGTGTGTGTGTGTGTGTGTGTGTGTGTGTGTGTGTATGTGTATGTGTGTGTGTGTGTTTGTGTGTTTACGTATGTGTGTATGTATGTGTGTGTGTGTATGTGTGTATGTGTGTGTATGTGTGTATGTGTGTGTATGTGTGTGTATGTGTGTGTGTGTGAGTGTCTACCCTTGTGTGTGTGTGCTTGTGTGTGAGGGAGGGAGGGTTGGGGGGGGTGGTTGAGAGATCCGTCGTGTAGGCACAAATTTAGTCTCATTTATCTTTCCCAATTATGCTACTCTCTCCACTTATTGCCCTTTCTGGATTTACGTGTTAATTGTTGCTGGTTATTATCATTTTCCTTGTTCACATTGAGAGAGGACTTCCTAGCTTCCTAAGTATTCTTACTGCTAATAACTACCGGTAGTAACACTGCCTGTGTGCGTGTGTGCGTGTGCGCGTGTGTGTGTGTGTGTGTGTGTGTGTGTGTGTGTGTGTGTGTGTGTGTGTGTGTGTGTGTGTGTGAGTCTTGTGCGGTGTAATGACTGGCCGCAACTTCTTGTGACCTGACTAAACCCTCCTGGGACCCCCTAGCACCGTCTTACCATGTTGCCCTTAAAAGCTTGTCCCACCTACCTTCTCACACTCGTCAACACTATATTCTCTATGTCTATGCTATTTCTATTCTAATTCTGGTAATAGCTTGCAGGAGTGAGTGACCAGTATCAAACAGTATACAAGGCCAGCCAGGGCCGTCAACATGCAAACCACAACTAGGCGAATAAACTTGCGGTTGACAGTTGCCAGCTGCTGATGACGTAGTCGTACGTAGGCCTTAAATCCCGATTTTGGAGATCCTTCACCCGTGATGATTATAACCATATATTCCGCTTCCTCACTTCACTCTTCACTGATGGTAGTATACACTTCACATTATATACACTTCACTTCATATGTATAATGGCACACAACTTGTCGTGACGTCACTTCATCAGGCCTACCGCTGCCAATGTGGCAACAGCGCCTAAGACCCCCAACGGTTTGCGCTTTGAAATATTATGATTTCAGCTTTCCTCTCACTTTCTTTAACTAATAACTTTAATTATCACTCGTAGTATTGATTCACTGACGTTCCACTACCACTGATTACTTCTAGCTGATATTACGCGTCTTTCAACGCCAAGGATCTCGGAGCCTTGTTACCCACGTCTTCACCCCACGGACCCACGCTCGTGTGTGTGTGTGTGTGTGTGTGTGTGTGTGTGTGTGTGAAGGTGTTAGTGTGTATGTGTGGAATGTTAAGAACTGAGTGTGTGTGTGGTGTGTGTGTGTGTGTGTGTGTGTGTGTGTGTGTGTGTGTGTGTGTGTGTGAAGGTGTTAGTGTGTATGTGTGGAATGTTAAGAACTGAGTGTGTGTGTGGGGTGTGTGTGTGTGTGGGGTGTGTGTGTGTGGGGTGTGTGTGTGTGTTGGGGTGTTAAGGAATATGTATGTGTGGGGGGTGTTAGTGTGTGGGGGGGGTGTTAGTGTGTACTCACCTAATGCGGCTGCAAGGGTCGAGATACAGCTCCTGGCCCCGCCTCTTCACTGAACGCTACTAAGTCCTCTCCCTGCTCCATGAGCTTTATCATACCTCGTGTTAAAGCTATGTATGGTTCCTACCTCCACTACATCACTCGCCAGACTGTTCCACTTCCTGACTATTCTATGACTGAAGAAATGCTTCCTAACATCCCTTTGACTCGTCTGATTCTTCAACTTCCAAGCGTGACCCCTTGTTTCTTTGTCCCCCCTCCGGAACATCCTGTCTCTGTCCACCTTATCTATTCCACGCAGTATTTTGTATGTCGTTATCATGTCTCCCCTAACCCTCCTGTCCTCCAGAGTCGTCAGACCGATTTCCCTTAACCTTTCTTCCTAGGACATTCCCTTTAGCTCTGGAACTAACCTTGTCGCCAACCTTTGCACTTTCTCTAATTTCTTGACGTGCTTCATCTGGTGTGGGTTCCAAACTGGTGCTGCATACTCCAGTATGGGCCTGACGTACACTGTACAGTGTCTTGAACGATTTCTTACAGAGGTATCGGAACACTATTCTCAGGTTTGCCAGGCGCGGCAGTTATCTGGTTGTGTGCTTCCAGAGACGTGCTCGGTGTTATACTCACCCCAAGATCTTTCTCCTTCAGCGAGATTTGCAGTCTTTGGCCACCTAGCCTATACTTCGTCTGCGGTCTTCTTTGCCCTTCCCCGATCTTCATGTCTTTGCATTTGGCGTTTGTGTTTGTTTGTGGGGGGGTGTGTGTGTGTTTAAGACGAACGTGTGTGGGGGATGGTATTAGTGTGTGCTTATGTGTGTGTGCGTGCTTGTGGAGTATGTGTGTGGGGGTGTTAACGTGTGCGTGAGTGTGTGTGGTGTGTTATGGTGTTAGTGTGTGTGTGTGTGTTGGGGAAATGTTAGTGTGATGGGGTGTTAGTGTGTCTGTGTGTGATGTTTGTGTGTGTGTGTGTGTGTATGTGTGTGTGTGTGTGTGTAGGTGTCTGTGTATCTGTGTGTCTGTGTGTCTGTGTGTCTGTGTCTGTGTGTGTGTGTCTGTGTGTCTGTGTGATTGTGTGTCTGTGTGATTGTGTGTGTGTGATTGTGTTTCTGTGTGATTGTGTGTGTGTGATTGTGTGTCTGTGTGATTGTGTGTCTGTGTGATTGTGTGTCTGTGTGATTGTGTGTCTGTGTGATTGTGTGTGTGATTGTGTGTGTGATTGTGTGTGATTGAACTTCGTCCGTGAAAATATTACCTGCGTCCTTCAACTACAACATTGAACTGTTGAACTGTGTGCTTTAAGCATAGCTGAGAAACGTATATATGTGCCTCACCCACAGCTATGTGGGTTACAACATCTACCTCCAGTAAGTAACGTGTTTTGAGTATCATAATTTCAGATGAACCCGTTTGCCTGTGTCTCTCGATCTCAGTCTCACCTGCGATACCTTCCGGAGTATCGTCACAGCCGCTCAGAAACATTTTCGTTCTCAGAAGTGAAACATTCATGCGAACATTATTTACATGTGTGAAGCGTTTAGATAAAGAAATCAACATTAGCTGTGAAATATTTCCATGAATCATAGAGTTACAGTAATAACAGTACAGAGTGACAGTTGAAATTAGGTGATTTGCAGCGCTGTATAGTCCTTGTGGCTTAGCGCTTCTTTTTGATTATAATAATAATAATGAAATTAGGTGACGCATCTGCTTCAAATTAATGATTCGTTAGTGTTATTTTACACATAACTGTAGTAAAGTAGGAAATGTAGATTTAGAACCAAAATAAAGAAAAATTATTTGGTTATTATTGGCAATCCAAGTCGAAAATTTTGGATGGCATCTCGTCTAATAAACTAAATAGTGGAGGCAAAAAGATTCTCTTAAGATAAAGTATAACTTTATAAAACTTTCTAGTGTTAGTAAAACTATATTAGTTACCAATATAACAATTTCAAAATTGTTTTTATTGAAAATTGTAATTTAAATAATTTTTGCCCCTAAAGTAACAATAATTGTTAAGGAACGAATTACATAAATTTCATTGAACTAATAATTTAAATTTCCGAATAGATAATAAGGAAATGTTTTTTTCGAAATACGAGATTGATATATAAAGAAAACTGGAATAAGTTTAGTTCTATTATTATTTTTATCATTATTTTAAATAATAATTAACCCTGAATGGGTCATACAGCGCTGATGATGGGGGTTAGTAATGAGGCAAATAGTGATGTAACGAACTGAGGCAAAATTTGATGTATTGAGGCAAAAATTGATGTAACGAATTAGATTTCATTAAACCTTTATATTTTAAGTCAGCATTAAAGGTGGTACTCTCAGTAAGTCAGAGTAAATCAATCCTAGCATTGTAGATGTTAAAAGTCCCTTTCTCTGTGCCCTCTGGTTAAATACAGTAGGCTAACAGTATGACCTGTCAGTCCTCGTACAGCGGTGACGAGGATTTCTTCATGTGGCTTCCCGGTGAGATTCGTAAACATGAAAGCACAAGTACCTTTACTGGTTAGGTTAGGTAAGGTTTAGTCAGGAAACAGGACAAGTGTTTCCTGACGTGAATGTTAGTCATGTGATAACCCGCAGATGGATTTTGGAGTAAATGAAAATGGCCTGGAGCCAAACTGTGGTTCATTAGAAACCAGTTTGTTGTTCTTTAGGTCAGAACACTGTTGTTGCCAGCGTTTTCGATGTTGTTGAGTACGCTGGAAAACAATTCGAGTAACACACCTGGTTGGATGTTTGTAAATAATGGACTCAGTGGCTGAATTCGTCTGCTCAGAATTTCCTAAAATATCACGTTTCCAGGAAAAGTTAAATCATCTTTTATTGTAAGCAAAACATGTTGAGATCCGGGAAGCTAAATTACTGGAAGCAACGATAACTAAAGAACAAAGTTTTCATTTATATTATTGTGATTATATGATGGCTTATTACCCTCCTGTGAAGTGAGATTAAGACACATGTGCAACATCTGGGTATCTTTATTGTAGACGTTTCGCCATCCAGTGGCTTTATCAATACAAATTCTAGGACATAACTTGAAGACAGTAGAACTATGTACAGAAGATGAGGTAATCAGTCCCTCAACCTAGGAGTAGGTGCGAAGAACACCCTCCTGTGAAACTCCTGGAGGACTTTCATAGACATTTTTGGATTATACTTCCTAAAATAACATGAGCGGAGTACCACACTCCCTCTGAAGTGTTTTAGCCGTCAGTGTACATGGGTGAGTGAAAGGTTCAGGAAAGAATGAACGGAAGATTGCAGTAAATTCTTCACCCAAGGTCATGGACGGATAATGAAGGGAATTTTAATCGTTGGAATGGTAAAATGAAAGATGGTACTAGAATAGGAATGACGGAATAAGGGACAAAATGAATGGGTGGCAATGTTTAATTGAGTTGTGGTAAATAGTTTGAAAACCGACAAGTTGATGATTGAGACACTTATGCACGATATGGGAATCTTTGCTAAGGAAACGTTTCGCCACACAATGGCTTCATCAGTCCAATACAAAGCAGAGAGCGGTAAAGAGAGGAGGAGTTTGAGGTAATGAGTCCCTCAGCCTGGAATTGATGTGTTCAGTCCATTACTCTTGTAGATGGACTGAACACATTGATTCCAGGCTGAGGGACTGATTACCTCAAACTCCTCTCCCTACACCTCTCTATATTGGACTGATGATGCCAGTGTGTGGCGAAACGTTTCCTTAATAAAGATTTCCCATATGTTACATAAGCGTCTTAATCTTCAATGAGTTAATTCTTACTAGGATGTGTAATTGTTATGAACGTGGAAAGACCCTGACAGTCTAGGAAGAAGACAAAATTGAGTAAACAATGGATATCTCTTTGACTTTGAAAATATGGAATGTTTACCCATTTATATGGTCTCTAGACTCGCAAAGTTTGAAAAACCCGAAGACACAGAATTAAACTTTGATAATGAATAAGAAAGGTTGAGGTATGTTGTTTATGTTTGTAATCTAATATAGATAACTTTCGTGCAGATTGTAGGCAGGGAAGGGTTACTCTATCATCTCCAGGAAAAATGGGCTGAAGTTTTAAAAAACCAGGTTCAGCCGACTATAGCAGATAGCTTTCATGGAGGTAATTATTTGAGTCCTTACTGTCATTCGACGATCAAAGAAAAGGCCTTGAAATCTGATAGTATCTCGTTCAAGTAAGATTAGGGACAAGATTGGCCCACTTCAGAGTAATTCTGGTCAGATCACTGACAGTGATAAGAACATGTGTGAAATTCTAAATACCTACTTCCTCTCAGTTTTCACCCAGGAAAATACTAGCGATATTCCTGAAATAATAGATTACGTAGAACAGGATGATAAACTATGTACGATTGCGGTAACTAGTGACATGGTCCTCAGACAAATAGAGAAACTAAAACATAACAAATCCCCAGGTCCTGATGAACTGTTTGCAAGGGTGTTAAAGGAATGTAAAGAGGAACTTAGCATACCATTGGCTAATCTTTTTAACATATCACTACAAACTGGCATAGTGCCTGATAAGTGGAAAATGGCAAATGTAATACCTATTTACAAGGCAGGTGACAGGTCCTTGGCTTCGAACTATAGACCAATAAGCCTTACCTCCATAGTGGGAAAATTTATGGAATCAATAATTGCCGAAGCAATTCGTAGCCATCTTGACAGGCACAGATTGATTAATGATACTCAACACGGTTTTACAAAGGGGCGTTCCTGTCTTACGAATTTACTAACTTTTTTCACTAAGGTGTTTGAGGAGGTAGATCATGGTAATGAATATGATATTGTGTATATGGACTTCAGTAAGGCTTTCGATAGAGTTCCACACCAGAGGCTATTGAGGAAACTTAGGGCACACGGAATAGGAGGAGAATTTTTTTCCTGGGTAGAGGCATGGCTGACAAATAGACAGCAGAGAGTTTGCATAAATGGGGAGAAATTAGAATGGGGGCACGTCACAAGCGGTGTTCCTCAGGGGTCAGTGTTGGGCCCGTTGTTGTTCACAATTTACATAAACGACATAGATGAGGGAATAAATAGCGACATAAGCAAATTTGCCGATGACACCAAAATAGGCCGTCCAATTCATTCTAATGAGGACATTAGAGCACTCCAGGATGATTTGAATAGACTGACGCAATGGTCGGAGAAGTGGCAGATGCAGTTTAATATTGACAAATGCAAAGTTCTAAATATTGGACAGTTAAATAACCATGCCACATAAACTAAATAATGTAGATCTTAATACTACCGATTGCGAAAAGGATTTAGGAGTTCTGGTTAGCAGTAATCTAAAACCAAGACAACAGTGCATTAGTGTTCGCAATAAAGCTAACAGAATTCTTGGCTTCATATCCTGAAGTATAAATAATAGAAGTCCTCAGGTTGTTCTTCAACTCTATATATCCTTGGTTAGGCCTCATTTAGACTATGCTGCTCAGTTCTGGTCACCGTATTACAGAATGGATATAAATGCTCTGGAAAACGTACAGAGGAGGACGACAAAGATGATCCCATGTATCAGAAATCTTCCATATGAGGATAGACTGAGGGCCCTGAGTCTGCACTCTCTCGAAAGGCGTAGAATTAGGGGGGATATGATCGAGGTGTATAAATGGAAAACAGGAATAAATAAAGGGGATGTAAATAGTGTGCTGAAAATTTCCAGCCAAGACAGGACTCGCAGCAATGGTTTCAAGTTGGAAAAATTCAGATTCAGGAAGGATATAGGAAAACACTGGTTTGGTAATAGAGTTGTGGATGAGTGGAACAAGCTCCTGAGTACAGTTATTGAGGCTAAAACGTTGTGTAGTTTTAAAAACAGGTTAGATAAATACATGAGTGGGTGTGGGTGGGCGTGAGTTGGACCTGACTAGCTTGTGCTGCTGGGTCTGGTACAGTGCTCCATCCTTGAGTGGAGATGACCAGACTGGGTGGGTCATTGGGATAATCCGGGGGGGGGGGGTCATTGGTCTAATCCGGTGGGGGACATGGACCTGCACCGCATGGGTCAGTAGGCCTGTTGCAGTGTTCCTTCTTTCTTATGTTCTTATGGTCTTATGGGTGGGTGTGAGTGGGTGTAAAATGGACCTGACTAGCTACTAGAACGTGTCTAACCTCACTAGGTCAAGGCATTGGCTTAAGCTGGTGGGTAGCATTGGAGCTGCCTCACAAAGTCCAGTAGACCTGTTGCAGTGTTCCTTATTTCTTATGATCTTATGTTCTTATGAGGGCAAATACTCTATTAGTGGGATGGATCTGTGAAGGACCTGCCTAGTATGGGCCAACAGGCCTGTTGCAGTGTTTCTCTTTTTTTATGTTCTTATGTTCAAGGATACGAGATCAATGTAGGTATAGAAAGAGATGTGAGATAATAGGACTTTGTAAAGAAAAAAAAAAATGAGGTCTAGCTGGCAGTGTGATCAACAGTGTATTGCAGAAAGGTCTCTGCAGGAAGACTCTCCATATCCATTTAAGCAAAAGCAAAACAGCCTTTGAGAAAGAACAGAGGCGAGTTCGTCAATGGCTCTCCAAAACAAAAGAGGAACTTAGCCTTGTGGGACACCTTTAACTTACCTATAATCAGGTAAAATGCTATAATTTTCACAAACCCTAAAGTTTTACTCTCATAAAAGTCTTGAGGAAAGGTTGAAACTTATCAGAGGCTTCGGTTATGTTCTTAGTGCAAAGTTTAGTTGCACCAAGAGACTTTAGATCGCAATTGTCTGCAATAACTGATTTGTCATCAGCTCCAGCAGATGGTTAGCACACATGAAAAGCACATTATGAAATGTGCATTTTCGTTCTGTATCTCATTGAGAAAAGAGACACGTTAGATGCTATTTCCTTCTGGGTTACATAGTACAGGTTCTTGTAAACACACATGTACAGGATAAGCTGAGACATCAACATATGGAGTTCTCTTTCATTTCCACAGTATCCTTCGAAATTCCACAGTAATGTTGATGTTATTAGTAATACAACGGTATTACAAAATATTGGTTAATTCTGTTTCTTATTTTCTGCTTTAGACACTCAAAATATAGATGTTAATAGAAACATTCTCTGTCTCACAAAATCTCTATTGGCCCTGCAGCAGCTTGAACCCCCCCCCCTTTCCACCTATCTCGCAGCTGTTTACACCAGCGTCGCTACAATGAGGAAAAAAAAAAATGTCGATATCGCTTCTCATGAGCGGGAAACGTGACCGACGTCGCATCGAACAAACGTTCTGTTCCCAGATCCTGCTACAGCGTACAAAATCAAAAACTTATTCAGTAGGAAGTAATTTGACAGTTTTGGGCTGTCCCATGATATGCTCTTGCCTTTAATGAACGTTCTTAGAAATTTTTTGCATCAATTTTACGGCGAATAAAGATACGGTGAGCAGAGGTAATCGCTGTTAACACCAAACACAGCAGCCGTAATCTAGTAATCACAACTGCCTTACATTACTCATATGACGATTCCCAGGTCCTGGGTCTTGGACATAAAACTTAGACATAAAATTCACGATAGGAATCAGCACACCTGGGAAGGTGTGCTGATTCCTATCGTGGCTTTGGAAAGGCATATTAGAATCCAAACTCTTCCTATAATCGCAGAAAAGTCCTAGGCACAGGTATCGGTCTGCTCGTAGCCACTTCTCCGCACATATGCTGTATTCTTTTCAAGATTGACGGACTGACCACATCGACTTAAGGCTGAGGGACCGATTACCTCAAACTCCTCCTGTTCTTCACCATTCTCCTTTGTATGGACTGATGAAGCCACTGTGTGGCGAAAAGTTTCCTCAATAAAGACACCCAATAGTTTCACATGTGTCTAATTTATCAACGTGTCGGTTCTCTGAACCATTTATCTACAAGAGTCATACTTTGATTCAGTAATGGATAATAACGATGACAAAAAAAAATAGCCTAACAGATGTATACCCAGACGACAAAGAAAATAAGCTAACAGATGCATACCCAGCACCATCAGATACTGACCTGGTAAAATTAGATCAAGTCCAGCAAACTGTTTTACAGTTTACCAAAGCAATGCTTAACGAATCACGTAGCAAACCAAGGTTGAAAAATAAACTTCTGTAACTGTACCTAAGTCTTGTAATAATACAGTTAATTAGAAAAAGTTTTTCATAATTCCGTCTCTGCTCTCAGATTGGCTCTTCATTCATCAGCAAAATCAGTCTCGCGTGCTTTTGAACGTTCTCTCGTCACTTGGGTGTGATCAAGTCATGGCATCTGAGCAGTTAGCTGTTGTTGGTCGCATTCGTCTCTCGACCACTGGGAAGAGAGGACGCTTCTCGAGTCTCCCTACACGCCACCTGGTGGTGACTGCTTGACTTAGGCACCAACATGGCGGATCGTATCAGCCGGAGAGTGAATACTGTCTGTATTGAATTAGTTCGAGGAACATTAAGCAGTGCGACAATGCATGTACTATTATCGGCCATAATTAGGGACGTCTACGGGATACCAAACAATGAATTGTACAGAGTAGCCCTTAATGGAATGACAAGGGTTTTTGTGAAGTTTACAAGAGCCGGCTTTTACACCAGGATTGTGGATGAATTTCAGGAAAGGAGGATGAGTGTGAACTCAACAGTAGAGGTGTGTCTACATGATGTTTCGAAATATTACACGTGGGTAAAGGTGCATAATGTACCCTTTGAGGCAACGTCGTATGGCATTCAGGAAGCCTTCAGCAATTATGGAACTGTTCATACGGCTAGCATGGGGGTGTGGAGGGACGGGCCTTTTGAAGGGCTGCCCGAGGGGTCCTGCACCCTGAAGATGTCATTGAGGCGGCCAATACCCTCGTATGTTATGCTGACAGGCTATAGGACCCAGGTATTTGTCCACTATGCGGGGCAAAGGAAAACTTGCCGATTATGTGATTCTTACGAGCACATGGCGGCGCAGTGTCCTCGAAGGCAAGCCCCTAGGATGGCGTTATCGTGGATGGTGGATCAGCAACCGTGCAATGTGGATGTGGAGTTGGGGGTAGCAGATGGACAGAAGACGAATCTCTGGAGTGAAGAGGTGGACAAGGTGGAAGAGGTGATGGGGACATGTGTTACCCTCCCGGAGGTAACAGAGGAGAGCCCCCATCGCCTAAGGGAAGGGTGGACGTGGAAGAGTCTACCCAGGAGAGGTTGTTGGAAGCAGTGCTGCAGGAGTTCTTGGACGAGCCGGAGGCCGGGGAGGACGGACCCGAGAAGTTAAGTGTGGTGCAGCTGATGGATGAGCAGCAGGGACAGGTGGAGGGTTCGCAGAATGACAGAGGACAAGGAAGTAGTGGTGGAAGTTCATCAGGAGGACTCGCATGAGGTAGATATGTGTGTGAGTGAGAGCTCACGCAAACGGACTGCAGGTGCCTTGGACGTGGATGAGGTTTTAACACCTGGGCAGAGACATGGGAAGAAGTCATGGGTAGATGTGGGGGAAAAGGCAAGCAGGGGAGGGGGTGTACCGGGGAAGCTCGGTGGGGGAGGGCAAGGAGGGGTTGGTGGACAGGTTAGGAAAAATGATAAAAATGGTACAGGTACTATGAAAGGTGAATTGAGTAAGACACAGCGGCATAGGGGTAAGCCGCCTTTTCTGGGAAGTTCAAGTGTGTCACAATAAATGTAAATGGTCTTAAATCTGAGGTAAAAAGGGTTTGGTTAGAATGGTTTTTACGAAGGTTTGATGTAGATGTATGTTTTTTTTCAGGAGCATAACCATAGGTTAGAGTGTGAATTACGTTTGCGGGGTTATAACCTATTTGTCAGTAATGCTTTGCAATTAAAAGGAGGGGTGGCAGTGGCTGTAAAGGAGACCAGCCCATTGCGTGTCAAGGATTGGGAGGAGGGGGGAGGGGGGAGGGTCGTAAGGGTAGATGGGCCCTGGGGGGTGGGGAGAGTATGTTTCATTGGAGTTTATATGCCGGCATGCAACAATGTTAGAGTGAAAGTTGATTTTGTTCGTGATGTTTTGATGTATTATTTGCGGGGTTTGCCTTCCATAACTGTACTTGGGGGCGATTGGAACTGTGTGATTAGGAATGGGGATGTCTCACCGAGGGGGGCGGGATGTGTCTTTGGTGCTCTAAGGGATGTGTTAAGGGATGTAGGAGTTGTAGATGTGGTGGGGAGGGGAGAGTATGGGGTGGAGCACACGTTCATTCGTGGGAATTATGAGGCGAGGTTAGATAGGATATATGTGATACAGGGGATTGGTGTGGAGAGAGTGAGGGCTTTCGATGTCGGTTTTTCGGATCACAGGGCGGTGATAGGTGATCTGCGGGTGGATGGTATAGTACGCATATATGCTGGGTATTGGAAATTGAATGCGAGGCTTCTGCAGGAGGGGAATGTTGGCTCTTCCTTCGAGGAATGGTGGACACATTTCTGGGATGGTAGGGATGGTGAGATGGATTTGCTTGACTGGTGGGAGGTGAGGGCTAAGATAGGAATCGCAGAGTTTTTCAAGGCACGTGGCAGAGAACAGGCACGGTGGCAGTAAGGTTTGCAAAACTACCTGGAGGGACAACTGAATGCGTTTTACGACGGGGGGGGGGGGTAGGAAAGGTATGAGAGGGGATGTGGATGGTTTAAGGTGTCGGATTGCAGAGTTACATAATGAAAGGTTTAACACAATTAGAGTTAGAGCGGGGTTAGAGGAGGTGTTAAAGGGTGATCAACCATCAGGTTACATTCTGAGAAAATTTAGGGAAAGGCAAATGGTGACTACCATAGCGCATCTAGTGGCCGATGCTGAGGGGGGAGGTTATGTGGAGGGTCAAGGGGTCAAGGCCTTACCGATACGGACAGCATTAGTGTTTATGCAGATTATTGGTTTAGGGAGAAATGGAGGAGGAACAGAGGAGATGCCAGTGAGGAGGTATTTGGGGATATGCAGAGTAATATTGTATTAGGACAACAGGAACAGGAAATGCTGGAGGGTAGTATTAGTGAGGAGGAGGTTGAGGAGGCGATTTACGGGATGAGTCAGGGTAAGACGCCGGGCATAGATGGAATACCAAATGATTTTTATAGAGTTTATTGGGAGTGTATTAGGCATGGTTTAGTGGAAGTCTTGAATTATATGTGGAGCAGTGGGAGGATGGGGAAAACACAGAAAACCGGGATTGTTGTGTTAGTACCGAAAAAGAAGGAAGGGAAAGTACTGAGTGATTATAGAGCGATATCCTTAATGTGCGCCGATTATAAAATTTATGCTAAAATTCTGGGCAATAGACTGAAGGTGGTTCTAGGATCAGTGATACATGGGGGCCAGTATGGCATCCCAGGAAGAAGTATGAGGGATGGGCATAGTCACATAAGGGAATTTGAGAGCTGCACCAGAGGGGAAATACTCGGTTTAGATTGGGCTAATGTGTATGATTGTGTGAACAGGGATTTCTTAAGAGTTTGTTTGGAGAAGTTGGGTATGGGGGGGAGGGTGGTGAGATGGGTGCAAACCTTGTATGAGGGAGGGGTTGTTCGGGTTTAATGGTAAGTTGGGGGACCCGGTACTGATGGAGAGAGGTTTGAGGCAGGGTTGTCCACTCTCTCAGTTACTATTTGCCTGCGTGCAGAATCCGTCTTATAGGCTAGTGGATGAGGTGATGAATGGACAGGGGACGATGGGGGGTGGAGGGGGGCATTGTTGGGTACGTGGATGATACTACAGTTCTTGTAATGCATGAGGAAGATCTAAGGAAGGTTGGTCGAGTCATTCAGATATTTGGGGATGCTACGGGTATGAGAGTTAATTTAATGAAGTCGAGACTATTAGAGGTGGGGGATTGGATTGGTGGGAGCTTGGGGGAGGGGTTGGGTTGGTCAGTAGTGGACAGAATTAGGGTTTGTGGAGTATGGTACATGGCGGAGGTGCAAGAATGTAGGAAGATAAATTCGGAATTAGTTACAGGCAAGGTTTTGGGCAGGCTTGGAGGCTTAAGGGCTAGGGACGTAACATTACAACAGAGAGTTTTGGTGGTTAACTCTCTGGTTTACAGTAAGGTGTGGGGGGTGGCGGGGGTGTTCCCTTTAAGAGTACAGGATATTGTGGAAATCCAGAGGAGGGTTCTAAGGTATGTGTGGGGGTTTGGGAGGGCATGGTTGCGCAAGGATGTGGTCATGATGGATGTGAGACATGGGGGTCTTGGCTTGATGGCATTGAGTCATAGAGTAATGGCTTTATATATTAAACAAAGGTATGTTCGGACTGGGGGGGACCGGGGAGTCAGGATGGGTAGCGTAATGGAGGATGCACGAAGATGGTGGTGTGGAAGGGATTTGAGGTATTGTGAAGACATGTTGAGGGTTTTATTGAATGTAGGACAGGTGTCCAAATTAAAGGTTAAAAGGATGGTGGGTGCTGTGGTGGGTAAGGGTGTCTTACAGGGGCTTGCTGTATATCCGACATATGACTGGAAGAGCATTTGGAGGGAGTTTGGCTTGCTTAGAATACCTGCGGGGGTACGGGAGTTAGTATATCGTTTTCTAATGGGAATTTTGGCCTTTAAGGATACGTTATGTAAAATGGGTCTTGTAAGAGAGGCCTCATGCTTGCACTGTGGGGATACCGAAACAGCTTTTCATGCTGTATTTTTTTGTCCCTCTTTGGAGGGGGTGAGATTATGGATGGTGCCCATTATCAGTCTTTTAGGGGGGGGGAAATGGCCTTTCCTAAGGGCTTTATTGTTGGATGTAACTGGGGTGTCAGGTGATGTGAGTAGGGCTTTAATGTATGTCATGACGGATTATTTACATGTATCTTGGGGGATGAGGGAGGTTCGGGGAGAGTTGAGAATAAAAGCGTTAGCAGCGAGGTTTTATAGAACGTAGGAATAAGCAAGTCTATGGGGGGCGGTGGGTAAGTAGCTTCTCGGAGGGTTACCGGAATCTCACTGTGGGTGGCCTCCTGCACGTGAACCCAGGGGGCGGGCAAAGGGTTGGTCTCCTACCGGGGGATGTATGAGAGTATGTCGGCTTAGGCTGCTTTGTTGTGTGGATGGTGGGAGGGCTATGAATGGTGAGGGGGAAGGAGATGCATGATAAACTAGACAATCTATGGTTATGTTCCCTGAGTACAGGATAATCTTTAAACCATGATAACTAAATCTTGGGATCTCGGGTTTAGCGCAGTATGGTTTTATTTTGCACCTAAATTAAACTTGATCGCTGTACAACTTTTGTTTGTGAGGTGCTGTGACAATGCACAATTGTTTCGTGGTAGTAAATTAGTGCTTAGTGGGTATAAAAGTTGGTAATTGGTTAACACCAGGAATTCAGTGTCAACTACAGTTTGAGTTACATTTATCCCAGGTACATTTCATTGCTATAAAAAAAACAAAAAAAAATTAATATTGATAATATGTTTAACCACATGTGAGTGGCTATGAGGTTAACTTGTTTAATTTTTAATATTGATATTGTGTTTAACCACAGAAGAGTGGCTATGAGGTTAACTTGTTTAATTTTTAATATTGATAATGTGTTTAACCAAATGAGAGTGGTTATGAGGTTAACTTGTTTAATTTTTAATATTGATAATGTGTTTAACCACATGAGTGGCTATGATGTTAACTTGTTTAACTTTTAACATTGATAATGTGTTTAACCACATGAGTGGCTATGACGTTAACTTGTTTAATGTTTAGCATTGATAATGTGTTTCACCACGTGAGAGTGTCCAGGGTTTCAACTTGTAGAGGGGCGGGTGGGGGTTGTGGAAGTGTTGGAAGTCAGTGTTAGCATCAGTGTATTATGAAGAACTTTGTGATTATGTAACACTGTGTTTCTAGGTAGATTGTAGGTTGTGTTAGGCTATCTAAAGGTAACTTTGTATGTATGTTCACTTCGTGGACTTTTGTAGTACTAGTGTTGAATGCTCTGTCATAACATGTACCATTTCATGGTATCTTTATATTGAATTTTGTAATACAGTTTTAAATAAAATATAAAAAAAAAATAATACAGTTAATTAGAAAAAGTTTTTCATAATTCCGTCTCTGCTCTCAGATTGGATGTGTACGAAATGGTATATAATACCGACAAGATGAGAGTAAGACACATGTGCAACATCTGGGTATCTTTATTGTAGACGTTTCGCCATCCAGTGGCTTTATCAATACAAATTCTAGGACATAACTTGAAGACAGTAGAACTATGTACAGAAGATGAGGTAATCAGTCCCTCAACTTAGGAGTAGGTGCGAACAGCACCATAGTTATGTCCTAGAATTTGTATTGATAAAGCCACTGGATGGCGAAACGTCTACAATAAAGATACCCAGATGTTGCACATGTGTCTTACTCTCATCTCAGATTGGCTCTTCATTCATCAGCAAAATCAGTCTCGCGTGCTTTTGAACGTTCTCTCGTCACTTGGGTGTGATCAAGTCATGGCATCTGAGCAGTTAGCTGTTGTTGGTCGATCCATCCACGACCTTCCTCCTGGTCTGATTGAACAAACAATCGGTGAAAGATTTTGTCAGTGGGTCACAAATAACTGATTACAAGAAGAACACTAACCGGCCATGTTTCTACTCACGTCATGGGCATCATTATTGGTAACGATACCCATTCAAGTCACCTCGTAGAACTGATCGCCAGGAAGAAGTGAACGCCGAGAAGTGATAGCTACCAAGATTATTAATGCTGGTGACTTCACTGGGACATCACCCATTCAAATCTCCATCCATTAAACAAATATCAGAAGTAAAGAAAGAGGCAATCCATGCGGTCCAGGTACTAGTGAGTCAGTATGAGCAGCACATGGACACACACTGCTTGTGTTTCAAGTATTTTTCACCCAACTCCTTCAAACAGACAAAATTTCATGACTAAATTTGAGGATGGCAAGTCTCATTGCGCCTCACTAGTTAACTATCAGACCATTCCTCTGAACCTATAGATAAATGAGGCAAAGTACTACACTATAATGCGACTTTGCCAAAGCAGAGAAAGTGGGATTGCACCTTGCAACTCTGACATTTGATCGAACCATCAGAATTAAATAGTTTAATTAGTGAAAGAGGTGTAAACAGAACAACTAGGATTCAACTGGGGTAAAGACCAGGAAAGTCCAAACTGCCCTGCTAAAGACGTAGATAATGTTGGCAGGTGCTTTTCCGATATTAATTCCCCCACCTCCATTTGACCCTTCTTAACGATACTACGTAACACTGGGGACTCTTACATTACAATCTCACGTGAACTGTTTCCTAAGTGTGATCCCCCTCATGTGATAATTAAACTTGCAGATCGATTGGGCAGAGTCGTTCCTTATGGTTCAATGTACCTTCGGTTTAAGTGATTCAGCATTGTATGCTGCAGCCACTTCATGCTCTCTGTTACTTTAAATTTTGTTAAAAATTCAAATACACCTGGATATAAAAAAAGGCAATGCATGTAACCTAGGAGATTCCTGACTCACGAAATCGTAATGACACGATTGCAAACAAACCATAACACGGGCGGGATTCGAACCCGCGGTCAGAGTCTCAAAACTCCAGACCGTCGCATCAGCCACTAGACCAACTAGCTTCAATAAGATTCGTCCAACTAGGTGTATTTCTACACCATAGGAAGGTTAGCATAGGCACCACTGTGACCACAAATGCAAGTTTTTACAGACGAATCTCCAGCTAGCGTGGCCGTGACGAACTCTAGCTCAAGTTCCCTCAAAGCCGTCAACATGACTCATACTTAAAAGTAATATAGCTGGTCAGGAAACACTTAAGAAATCGTATTGCAATTCACATATACAAAAAAATTATATGCAAAATACTTCAAAAAATTAAAAGAAAAAAAGCCAAAAAAAAAAAAAAAAAAAAAAAAAAACTGAAAACAGGTTAAACATAAGAATAACCACACTACATATTTCTAACAAGACTTCAACATGTACACCAACGTTACTGTACGAAAAATACAACCGCATATTACAGCACTGATACTGAAAACCAAACAATAACAATAGAAATCACCAGAATACAGCGGCTGAAATACACATAATTAAAATAACTCTTCAAACAAATACAGCGGCTACAAGTTAACAATCAAAATAAATTTCACTTCATGTGATGCAATACATCATTATAATGATGTATTGTATCGCGTTAGAATACGAAGAAAATAAAGAGAATTTTGTTCAGAACTACAGATGTTTTGTTAAAATGACGAAAACCATCAAATGTACTTGATAAAATTCACAGTATATTCAAAATAAACATCAAGAAGCTTCTATGAGGTATATTACAAGTGGGTCAACATGCTAGGCAAGATACGTCCACTCCGAACCTGTACCTCTAACCTTCCTTGCCAGCAGTATAACGCAGTGCTACTATATCTCTCGCACATTACCTAGTAAGGGCCAAAAAAAATCTTAGCGAGTCCCTCCCATATAAACACAGTAAGTCCTCAGTTAATTAACGTTGTCGACAGACCCTTGGAAACTGCGACAAGACTGAGCTTGCCACCATCTGCAGCTCATAAGACTGCCATCTCCACGAGCCCCTTTGGGGCGGGGCAGATGGCAGACCAGAGGCCTAGCTTCTCCCTACGAGCCCTGTGAGGGCGGGAAATGTGGCTAGGCCTGGGGACAGTTGGTCCCACAGATGAGGGGGGTACTTGTACCTCCTCCCATGGGAGACTTAGGTCTCGAGACACTCCCCAGATAGGGAGCCAAGGCCGGGTCACCACCGGTGGCCCGGTGGCCTGGTGGCTAAAGCTCCCGGGCACACACGGAGAGAATACCAGCGAATGGAAACATTTCGACACGTTTCCTTACACCTGTTGTCCCGTTCACCTAGTAGCAAATAGGTACCTGGGTGTTAGTCGACTGGTGTGGGTCGCATCCTGGGGGACAAGATTAAGGACCCCAATGGAAATAAGTTAGACAGTCCTCGATGACGCACTGACTTTCTTGGGTTATCCTGGGTGGCTAACCCTCCTGGGTTAAAAATCCGAACGAAATCTTATCTTATCTTATCTTACTTGGAAAAGACCCGGGCCGGGAGAATACCAGCGAATAAAAAAAAAAAACTGCGACTTTAAGCGAAACTTCGTATGACGAAACTAAATTTACCTCTTTAAAACTCCGATTTTTGTTTTTAATATTATATATTTTCCGTTTTTTGTGTGGCCATAATCATCAGACTTGCAGAGTGCGCCTTTAGCACTCAAGGTATATATGTATATATATAAATCAAGGTATATATGTATATGGTCGACAGGAATATAATTGAATCTTGTTTCATAAAAAGCAGTTTTGACAATAATATGAATATTTCCTTTGGTTTATATAAATTAGATCCATTTATAATTAATAGAATTTGGGAAGAATTTAATAATACACTGGACAAATAATTTTTAAATTTTCTTGGGTAGAATAGCTTGAGAGTGAGTTGTGCAAAGGACCTATCCAAGTTGGGTCGCCGCGCGTCACGTGTTTAACCGTTGTGGGATCTGATAGTGAGGTGCTGGCCGGACCCCTTATATAGCTTCCTTGGATGCTTCACTTTCATAGTTCCTTGATAATGTGAGTAGTCACGAAAGTGCTTGGAATTTCTCTATTCTTTCAGAGTGGTTGTTTTGCATATTTTGAAATCACCTGTTTACTGTGATCTTATTGCATATATGTATATATATAAATCAAGGTATATATGTCTCCAAAGCGAAAACTGTAAGGAGAGCCTTCTACCCCCAAGCAAACAATTACAAACCATACTCCGGCCGGGATTGAACCCGCGGTCAGAGAGTCTCAAAACGCGACGGTCTGGAGTTTTGAGACTCTCTGATCGCGGGTTCAATCCCGGCCGGGGTATGGTTTGTTTGCAATCGTGTCATTACGATTTCGTGAGTCATGTAAACAATTACAAATAGGGAGGGCTCGTTGAACACTTTCATACTCTATCGTTTATTGTCGAGCATTCGTGTGATTATCGTATACTTTACGAGTTTTTATTTTACAATAATTTGTATTCATTTGATTTTATTTTCTCATCAACCTTATATCGACACTAATTTACACATAACGACGCTATTCGATGACCTGATGCAGATTCATATATAGAGTTTTGTAGAATTTGGCATCTAGCTACCCCTTGAAGAACATATACTATTGAATGAAATCTACAAGCACTTATATAGTCTCCACATACTCCAGTATGACATATTTTGTTGCCTTGACGTTGACAGTGTCAACATGAAGTGACAGTCGCGTATCCTGTTATAACACACACATACAACCTGGGAATTCACATGTTCACTTCACTCAGCCTTGAGTGGTGACCTGTACTTTGAGTGCTGACCTGTACTTAACTCTGTGAAGAAGTGTCTTGTTTGCTCCCGTGGACTGAACCAAGATGCACTCCATCGAGCAACTTTACCAGCAACTTAAGGAAGAATTGAAGGCAGCGAAGATGGAGATATGGCGATTGACCGAGGAAAACAAGAGGATTCGTAGTAGTCCTCCTGTTTCGAGTCCTCAGGTCAAGAAGGGATCGTGGTCAGTGGCTGGACAGCAGGGGACGACGAAGTTGACGATCAAGAAGACGAATGGAAAGCCAGAAACGATGAAGAAGAAAGAGACTGCTGTGGAAACTCCCGTGGAAACCTCCAACGCATTCTCGGTGCTACCCGACGAATGTGAGTCTACTACTGGGATCGTCACGATGAACGACAAGGAAGGTAAGAATATTGTTGTTGTTGGGGATAGCCAGGTTAGATACATGGATAGGGCATTCTGCTTGAAGGACAGGAGTAGGAGACAAAGGGTATGCTTTCCTGGGGCTGGGATGGAGGACATTGTTAGCCGGCTTGACAACATCATGAACGGTAATGGGATCAATCCTATTATTTGCCTCAGTGCTGGCGGCAATGATGTAGGCAAGCGTAGAAGTGAGGATTTAGTTAGAAAGTTCAGGACAGCTATAGACATGATTAGGAAGAAGGGGGGGCGCCCTGTTATATGTGGCATTTTGCCAAGAAGAGGTGTTGGTAATGAATGGTTGTCCAGAGCAATTGGTATTAATTGTTGGCTGGATAAACACTGTAAGGATAATGCAGTACCATTCATTGACAACTGGGACAACTTCTATGGCCGAAATGACATGTATGCCAGGGATGGGGTTCACTTATCCAGGGCAGGTGTGGGTTTTCTTGCTAACTCAGTTGAGGGGGTTGTTAGGACTTTAAACTAGGATTAGTTAGAGGTATGGGTTTAGAAATGATTAATAATGAGTATGGATATATTGACTTATGCTCTGATATTAAGAATCTTAATAGTAACTGTCATGGAGTAACTCTGGGTAATGATAATTTCAGAAATTTTGTAAAAACAAAGATGAATAGGAAAAATGTGCAGAAGACAAAACATATGATGGTATTTTATGCTAACAGTAGAAGTGCAAGAAATAAAATTAATGAACTACGTTTGGTAGCATGTGCTGGGAACTTTGATATCATTGCATTAACTGAAACGTGGTATGATTTAAAGAGTCGGGATATGACTGCTGAGTGTAATATTCAGGGATTTAAGTTATTCAATGTGGATAGATGTAATGGGAAGGGGGGAGGAGTTGCATTGTATGTTCGAGAAAATATTAATTGTTGCATAAAAAAAGGTATAAAAATAGATGGAGCAGTAACAGAGTCTGTTTGGGTAGAGTTCGTGGAGGGTCAAGAAAAACTAATTCTAGGTGTAATATACCGACCTCCAGGCTTGGATCACGATAGAGGGAGACTTCTTTGGGACGAAATTGTTAGGGCTTCTGGACACAGTAACGTAGTCATAGTAGGGGATTTTAACTTTAGCCAAATTGACTGGAATTCTTTGACAGGTAATCTAGAGTCCAGTGACTTCATGGAAACAGTTCAGGACTGTTTTCTGAAACAGAGTGTAACTGAACCTACCAGGGGTAATAATTTGCTAGACCTAGTCTTGTCAAATAAGGAAACACTAGTGAATAATCTGGAGATCACTGAAGAGCTTGGCGCAAGTGATCACAAATCCATCACCTTTAGCATTAATTGGGAATGCAAGAATAATGATAATACAGTAAAAATCCCCGATTTTCGTTCTGCCGATTATAATGGACTTAGGGAACATCTGTCTAATCTTGATTGGGGTTATCTAGCTAATGATTTTATTGACGATAATCATACTTATGAATATGAAGGGATCTGCTTTTATGATTGTTTTCTTAATAATGTACACAGTGCCCAGAGTATATACATTCCCCAGAGAGAAATTAGGTCTAATAATAACGATCCCAAATGGGTTAACAGGAGGCTAAAGCATCTATTAGGGGAGAAAAGGGGAATTTAAAGGCGCATCAGAAGAGGAGAGGTTAACCTTACTGACCAATATGTTCAGCTTAAAAGAGAAGTAAAAAAGGCGATTAGAAAGGCTAAACGTGACTATGAAATTAGAGTCGCTAATGAATCAAAGACTAATCCAAAGGGGTTCTTTCAAGTGTATAGGACGAAGGTGAAGGAAAAAGTAGGACCTCTGAAATCTGGGAATGGACAGCGGACGGATAATGAACTGGAAATGTGTTCCTTATTTAATGACTATTTTTTGTCAGTTTTTACACAGGAAGATGTAAATGAGATTCCAGTAATTAACAATTATTTAGTTCCTGATGAATTTAAGTTAACTAATATTACTGTCACGAGGGACATGGTTATTAAACAGATAGACAAACTGAAACAAAATAAGTCCCCGGGACCCGATGAGTTGTTTTCAAGGGTACTTAAGGAATGCAAGATGGAGCTTAGTCAGCCATTAACGAGTGTATTCAATGCGTCCATCCTTACCAGTGTTGTGCCAGAGATGTGGAAGATGGCTAATGTGGTTCCTATATTCAAATCAGGGGATAAGTCCACTCCTTCAAATTACCGTCCAATAAGCCTGACATCTATAGTGGGCAAGTTATTAGAATCAATTATAGCTGACATTATCAGAAGTCACCTTGAAGAGCATAACTTGATAAATGAATCTCAGCATGGATTCACGAGAGGTCGTTCCTGCCTGACAAACTTACTGACGTTCTTCAATAGAACATTTGAGGCAGTTGACAGTGATAAGGAATATGATATTGTTTATTTGGATTTTAGTAAAGCCTTCGACAGAGTACCTCACAAGAGACTCTTAAGAAAAGTGGCAGCTCATGGTATAGGAGGTAAAGTTCTAGCATGGATTGAGGCATGGCTTACCAATAGAAAGCAGAGAGTTACCATTAATGGAGTGAAATCTGAATGGGGATTAGTCACTAGTGGCGTTCCACAAGGATCAGTTTTAGGCCCTCTCTTGTTCATAATTTACATTAATGACCTTGATGAAGGGATTACTAGTGACATGAGTAAGTTTGCTGATGATACAAAGATAGGCCGTATAATTCACTCTGAGGAGGATATCAATGAACTCCAGGACGATTTGAACAAATTAATGTCTTGGTCTGAGAAATGGCAGATGAAGTTTAATGTGGATAAGTGTAAGGTACTTGCCCTTGGTAATGAAAATAACCCTCGAAGCTATAATCTAGGTGAAGTAGAGCTTGGTCATACAGAATGTGAAAAAGACTTGGGAGTCATGGTAAGCAGAAATCTAAAGCCAAGACAGCAGTGCCTCAGTGTGCGCAACAAGGCCAACAGATTACTTGGATTTATCTCAAGAAGTATAAGTAATAGAAGTCCAAAAGTTATTTTACAGCTCTATACATCACTAGTGAGGCCTCATTTAGATTATGCTGCTCAGTTTTGGTCCCCTTACTACAGGATGGACATAGACTCATTAGAGAACATACAGAGAAGAATGACTAAAATGATTTACTGTGTAAGGAACCTCCCGTATGAAGATAGACTTAAAGCCTTAAATCTCCACTCTCTGGAGAGGCGTAGAATGAGGGGAGATATCATTGAAGTGTATAAGTGGATGACGGGCATAAACAAGGGAGACATTAATAAAGTACTGAGGGTGTCGAACCAGGTAAGAACCAGGAATAATGGATTTAAGTTGGATAAATTTAGATTTAGAAAGGACATAGGTAAGTACTGGTTTTCTAACAGAGTTGTAGATGCGTGGAACAGTCTTCCCAGTGGGGTGATAGAGGCTAGGACCTTGGGTAGCTTTAAGAAGAGACTGGACAAATATATGAGTGGGAGGGGCTGGGTTTGATTGGTGTTGGGGGGTGCTGGAGTTGTTTCTTGAGTGGCTCTAGGTAGTTGTCGTTTTGATGAGGACCTGCCTCATATGGGCCAGTAGGCCTTCTGCAGTGTTCCTACATTCTTATGTTCTTATGTTCTTATATCCTGTATCCTGGAAATATACACACTTAAGCAGTATAATGTGATCCTTTATTGACAACGTTTTGCCCATGCAGTGGGCGTTATCAAATCTACAGACTATCACCCTACTCGGAAGATTGTCACATGCAGCATTCTCTACCTGACTCCATCCTATAAATATTCACGTACCTTTCACCCAGGTAATCTGTTTGTGACTTGATAAAACCCTCTGTGTGGGCGAAACGTTGTCAATAAAGGATCACATTATATTGCTTAAGTGTTTATATTTCCATTTTGTTGGTATTTTATACCATTTATTTCCTTCCTGTAGCCTCTTCCACACACATACCGCATATCAATCCGGATATAACCTTCTTGCATTTGCCGGCATAATACTATACAAGACCATGAACATGATCATGTATTGGAAAATCTGAAATGGTACAAATCCTCCCTATATACTTGACTCAGCATACAGTATACAAAACTCTTCGATAGATGGTCTCGTTTTCCTTGTATTAATATGCAAAAGAACCTTCGACTCGGGACCCTCCTAGGTTCTGAGAGCAGCATTATCCCCCTTAATAATTGCAAAACAATCATCCTACTCCCTTCCCTCAAAAGGTCTGTATAATCTCCCATACATACTCCTCACGCAACCAGTCAAAGAGGTTTCCATATAAATTCCCTGTCTGGCACACTCATACAACACCCACCTCAGCAAATCTAACAATTCAGAACCCTCCCCGCCACAATCCTCTCCTCACGGGTAAGATCACCATCTCCCGCTTTAGCCACTCAACTAGTATCCCAGAGAAATTTAAATACTGCTTCTTGAATCTGCTGGACCACCTGGCCTGTTAGAGGATGTACCTGCGACTCGGCTTTGTTATACAGTAACGTAGTCACAATAATCACTCTCTGTTGTGGATAAGATTTAGTTGAAGCCCTAAGCATTTCACAACACCATTTTGAACGAGTTCTGAATAAACCTCCCTCGTGAGAACCTTATCATTAGTATACCGAATGCCACAAATTTTCAACGGCCTCGTCTCTTGCGTGACAAGAGTAACCAGACTCTCCCAGTCACCCATCGTCTTTATGAAGAGATTTGGGAGATGAGCCCACTGCAGCTAGCGTAGAGGACAGACCTCAAGAGTGAGGTGGTAAATATTATTAAGGAAATGTATCTGACCTTACCAGACCTATGAGGTGTAAGTGGGATCTATCTTCACCCATTTCAAACACAGGCTGCTTCATCTGTTTCAGAGTCGAAACGGTATTGTACGGCTTCAGATAATCCCGGACCTTCCATCTCTGATCAACCCACTTCTTCGCTCAGTCATGGTGTGAGGTCTACTTTAGTCCAGCCTCGACCATCTCATAGACCTATGGGTGTGAGCTTTAAGACATATTGCAGGAGTATCCTTATCAGTTAAATTACAATGAAAAAAAATAGTAGGAAATGCGTTATTAGGAAGAAAAGAGACCCACAATTATTGGAAACAGACTTAATAGTGTATATGTACAATTATAGAGAGATACGTAATGAATCCCCTTTTTCCATGACAAAATACACATATTAGTTGAACCGGAGTATAGTCACCGATTCCTCCAAGCACAGAAATTGCAAATTTTGGTTTTCTGTTAGCTAGAATTTGTGGTGCTGGTTTTCTAACTGAGGCAGATTCAGAACCCGCACCAGCAGTATATATAGCAATCGTACCAAAATCAACACCACCAACTATTTCTAGAACCGTACCAACAACATCCCACAAACCGGTATCCAGTTAATGCCACCAGCAGAAACATTATTATGTATTTCTAGATCTGCATCTCCTCCTTTAGCAACACCAGGTCCCCATCTCCAGCTGGTGGTGCACTGACTCGCATTTCGTATTCTACGCAGGTACGTACCATCTTCTATGACGGTGCCAGCAACGCTAACTATTTTGTATCGCCGAGTTTGCCTTTCTAGCTGTGATCTGTACTTGTTTTGCATTCCTTTTGGTGTTACTGTGCAGTTGTATTTCTTTCACAGCCTATTTATATTGTATATATGTTTCTTTTTTCCTGGTTATGCCTGAGTATTTCTGATCCCCGTGTGTTGTTACATCGCAGTGCTCTTTCTTAGCCTTTCCCAGCTTTCATGTAAAACTGATAATTTCTCTAAAAATAATATTCGTCAGTGGTTGTATGTTGTTTTTAGGCAAGCAATACTTTCCCATCTCACCACGTCATGCTGACTCAAAAACACTTCCCGGATTCAGCGTCATTGCGGGTAGAGTTCAAATGCTAGCACATGAAGCATTACCAATATAAAACTATACCAAGGGTGGGGATTGAACTCGCGGTTAGAGAAACATTAAACTCCAGACCGACGCGTTAGCCACTCGTCCAGTGGCTAACGTGTCGGTCTTGAGTTTTACGACTCTCTAACCCCGAGCTGAAGCCCCGCCCAAGGTATGGTTTGTTTGCAATCGTGTCATTACGATTTCGTGAGTCAGTACTAATATACATTTCGCTTAAAAATATTTTACACCATTGGAAGGATTTACTCATGGCTGAAATTATTTCATTGGGTATACAGGGATTTTTAATAAAAATTTAACTGACACCAACTGATAACCTACAAAATTTAACTAAAAACGAAAGTGACTTGGTACTTTCAGAGAAACATTCTGTATATCAGAATCATATGTATGTACAGCACACAACGGCTGGTATAACCACGTATCTTTCTCAAAACTTCTTTACCTCCGGGAATATTATTATAATCACGGGGAAGCGCTATACCCGTAGGATTATACAGCGCCTGTGAGGTGGGGGGGTTGGAAGTTATTCAGGCTTAATTTAGGGAACTGGAGCACAGATCCAATTCCCCAGATCAAGAGCCCCTCGCCAACATCAAGGAACCTCCCTCGAGGGGGTTTACCTCCTATAACCTTGATATATCTCCAGGGCAGGCTAATTATTGTGCAAGTTTACTGAAAATGAAGGCGACTTACCTCGAACCCGGACACATCTGTCAACTGCAGCTGCTTACGTCACCGAGGTATTGAAGGATAGTAGCGAGGCTGTGATGATACCAGCACACACTATGTTAATCACTACATTTCGTAGTTTCCCACATATTGATCAGTACCCCATATACTTAACTATGGTCTATGTATATCAAGAGAGACTATCCTTTGTTCTGCACTACACTGGGATCAGTATATTTACGTACTGCACACACGTAGATTGATTACCCAACTGCCTTAAATAGTCACTCTCCGTTTTCCTTTACCCGTTTCACATTTAATGTCTGTTACTTTATGCTCTTAAAAGTAGATGAGTAAGTAGATCTTCTGACAATGCAATTCCCTTCGCTATTATTTAATCCAGTGTCTCGTTAACATCTCCAACGAAAATCACTGTTAGCAAACACTGGGTATGTTGTGCAGCACTTCCCGGCACTTTACAATGTTCCCAAGATCACCGGCACTCGCTATTCATTATTTTCCCTCGTTTATCTAAGAGAATGCTAATAATTACTCGATTAGTTGACAGAGCTGTAGAGTTTCACTTGACATGATCACTGGCACATTTCCCTTTGTCTAGAGCTGAGATGTCCTGTAATAATTATCATCAACAGAAAAGTCAGGAGGTGAGACGCGTGACTCTACCACACCGTCATACCTAAACTAAGGTGCTTCGTCGCAAAGTTGCTGGCGACTGTGGCATACAAACGTTTGGTTGACAAATTTCAAGATCTTTATCTTACTTTATACTAATGAGGCTCATTAATATTTCCAAGAATTACACCTAGATCAAGATCGACAAAGCATTAATCAGTCAGGCATTTCATTAATATAGAGAAATTCATGTCGCCCAGCAGGATAAGTGGATGTTTGGTCGTTGAACCTCTGCTAGGTTTTGGGAATAGTGGGGTTGAAATCAGTATCAACGTAGTGGCTAAGGATTCTAACAAACTGTTATACATCAGTGAGAGTAAAAGGTGATATTTGATGATAATTGATTTGTTCAATTATTATGAGAGTTGTTTAAATATGACATTGTGAAGTGGAGGCAACACGTAAAGTTTATGATCATGTAGACATCGAGGTATCAAAAGGTTTAATCAAGCATCTACAAAATGGAACTTGATGCAGAGAAGCTGCACACTGGGTTGGGTGATGCAGAAGGATTGAGAATGGTATAAAAGGGATCATGTTTTTGAAACAACAGAGATAATGGGGTTGCATGCGAATAAGTGGTATGAGGAGTATTGGGTTTACGGTTCCAACCATCGAATTGGATCCGTTCTCCAGTTTCCTGAATTAAACCTGAATACCTTCCACATCCCCCCCCTACAGGAGCTGTATAATCCTACGGATTTAGCGCTTTCCCCTTGATTATAATAATCATAGTAATAAAATCTCCTTATTACCACAAATGTTTTCTGAATCAGAAAAAAAAAAAAATAGTATGTTTACCCTTGGGAGATCTAAAGCACATAAGGGATCAGGAGCTTGTCTTTGGGACCAAGAGCTATAACTCAATCTCATTAATGACAACTTATTTTTGCTACAATGACCCTTATGTATATGGAAGATAAGGACTAGAATATCCTATCTATATATCTGAAACTGAACTGCCAACATATAAAAAGATGCATTTTTGATCCGAGAACTCGGAGTTCGCGTGATAGACCTTGAATTGGAATCCGCAAGATCTTTAGGACAAAAAAGCGAAAGGCTCAAAGTTCATTAGACGAAAGAATAATTGAGAAGGGGGAAGGGTTGGGGGTCTGAGCCATAGCATGATATAGCCCGGGGATCCAAGCCATAGCATGATATAGCCCGGGGATCCAAGCCATAGCATGATATAGCCCGGGGATCCAAGCCATAGCATGATATAGCCCGGGGATCCAAGCCATAGCATGATATAGCCCGGGGATCCAAGCCATAGCATGATATAGCCCGGGGATCCAAGCCATAGCATGATATAGCCCGGGGATCCAAGCCATAGCATGATATAGCCCGGGGATCCAAGCCATAGCATGATATAGCCCGGGGATCCAAGCCATAGCATGATATAGCCCGGGGATCCAAGCCATAGCATGATATAGCCCGGGGATCCAAGCCATAGCATGATATAGCCCGGGGATCCAAGCCATAGCATGATATAGCCCGGGGATCCAAGCCATAGCATGATATAGCCCGGGGATCCAAGCCATAGCATGATATAGCCCGGGGATCCAAGCCATAGCATGATATAGCCCGGGGATCCAAGCCATAGCATGATATAGCCCGGGGATCCAAGCCATAGCATGATATAGCCCGGGGATCCAAGCCATAGCATGATATAGCCCGGGGATCCAAGCCATAGCATGAGGTAGCACGGGGATCAAAGCCATAGCATAGCATGATATAGCCCGGTGATCCTAGCCATAGCATGATATAGCCCGGGGATCCAAGCCATAGCATGATATAGCCCGGGGATCCAAGCCATAGCATGATATAGCCCGGGGATCCAAGCCATAGCATGATATAGCCCGGGGATCCAAGCCATAGCATGATATAGCCCGGGGATCCAAGCCATAGCATGATATAGCCCGGGGATCCAAGCCATAGCATGATATAGCCCGGGGATCCAAGCCATAGCATGATATAGCCCGGGGATCCAAGCCATAGCATGATATAGCCTGGGGATCCAAGCCATAGCATGATATAGCCCGGGGATCCAAGCCATAGCATGATATAGCCCGGGGATCCAAGCCATAGCATGATATAGCCCGGGGATCCAAGCCATAGCATGATATAGCCCGGGGATCCAAGCCATAGCATGATATAGCCCGGGGATCCAAGCCATAGCATGATATAGCCCGGGGATCCAAGCCATAGCATGATATAGCCCGGGGATCCAAGTCATAGCATGATATAGCCCGGGGATCCAAGCCATAGCATGATATAGCCCGGGGATCCAACCCATAGCGAGTTATAACATGATCATGGGGGGGGCGTCATAACGTCTGGGCCGCTGCGGGATCCGGGACACTACTCATCCCTTACCTACCCAAGATTCTGGTATGGTAAAGATTGTACTTGCTGTGATGTGTGTGTATATAATAACGTGACGGACTGGTAGTTCCAACATGCTAGTTACAATTCATATCACAACATTCTAAAGGATAATTGTATGTTTTCTAATTTGTCTGACATTACAATTGGAAATACAAATCTAACACAGAATATCAATAATTTATTTTTTATTTTATTTAAATACATTACATAAGAATATGATACCTTGTGACCAAGGCTGAAATACATATGAATTATAAGAAAGGATAAACATTACACGCACGCTAAACATATCACGTATAAACAACAGAACATTAACTATATTACGGATAATACCCTGTCCCATAAACAATACATTATAAAACACACCTCTGCCTAAACATACACAATGCGCAGCATATTATTTATATTTTATTAGAACCCGCACACATATACATATGGCTAGGTACAGAGATAAGATAAATTGTGAGCAGTGTAAACCTCCTACCCCCACTAACCCCCCTCTCTCTACCAATAGAAAGTATAAGAACACACAATTATTAACCATAGGCATGTTTGCATTGAATATCTTTAGTACTAAGGTGAACGGCCACCACCACTGACATTTACAAATATATACACTATATGCACAGCTTACAGAACAAAGCTTACTTTTACAAAATGAAAATATAATTTGACAAACACAGCAGCAACAAAGCCAATCTAAGTACTCGTTAATATAACAGTGGTGTTCATATAACACAAGAATCCCACAATGGTTCCAACATATAAAAACCACACCATACATTACAGTTGTAAGACACCCACACACTCAGCATTATTCAGCACCCTGCATTATACAAATAGTATGATTACCGATAGTGACTTTATAAGTTTGTCATGTTCCTCCCCACACACGCATACCGCTTCCCTATAATAAAAGAAGCACAATGTATACGGACGCTACAACACACGGCGAACCTCATACCTCATACCCAATACTCTCATAACCTACACACCATAAAACATCATGTCTCTTTAACTTATAAGAGGTGTTACAGTCATACTCACACACACTAGCCCCCCCCCGGGGAGACCAGCGCGCCGCATCCCCTGACCCCCTCCCCCTCTTACATCCCCATGAGAACCCCCACCGTTAAACCACGATAGCTTACAGGGAAATCCTTCTCCCACTTTATCCCATAAAGAACCTGATTCCGACACAGCGTACGATAAACGGTTGCCGCCAATACTCTTTTACACCCCCCCCTCCACCTGACCCCTCATTGCCCACGACACATACACAAAATCCACAATAAGGTAACCAAGTGCCCACTGCACTGGGATTCCCACCCCTCCCACATCCAAACTTAGAGCCCGCAAGACTGAAATCCCCCCCTCCCACCCATCGTACCACCCTCCTAATCCACTCCCGTACATCCCCCAACCGTTCACAGAAATATACTGCATGAAAGGCTGTATCCTCACCCCCACAAACCCCACAGACGCCCTCCTCACGAGTCCTCCGATCTCGAAGTACCTTACCTGATGGCAGGATACCATGCAGGAACCGGAACATCACCTCCCACTCCTGCGGCTGGATGTGTAGCCTACACAACCTATCCCAAATATTACCCCATGCATACATTGGATACACTCCTTCCACAGTCGCCACTTCCTTTTCCCCCACCACTTTCTCTAAAACCCCCACCCTCATGTGTGTCGTATCCCTAACATACAAGAGCACCTGCAACATGTTCTCACACACACACGCAAATCCTTCCCTCCCCACCATCTTCTGACATCCTCATACAAAAGGTGCAACCCATCACCTTTACACCCCCCACTCGGAGAAATCCCCTCTTTACATATACACTCATAATCCTACTCTTTAAATTAACCCCAGCCCGCCTCTGTGCACTGGGAGAGTAACAACCCCCCTCCGTAACCAATCACATCCCGACCCCCAAATAAACCTAAAGACTCTCCTCAATAATACCGCAATATCTGATTGCAACAAAGGGTATATAGCGACCACATGCCAAATTTTACTATATAGTAAGACATTTACTACAATGACCCTCTGATGAAGCGTTAAATGTCCCGGCCGCAACCCATCCAACCGTCTATTCACCCTTTCCACGACACTCCCAGAATTAACGATCATAGCATGCTGTACATCCTGCATATACTCAATCCCACAAATCTTAACCAGATCCACAACACCCCACCTCCCACTACCCTCTCCCCCACCTTCCCCTCCCAATCCCCCAACCCCATAAACTTAGATTTCTCTACATTCACCCTCATACCAGTCGCCTCTCCAAACAGGTCCACAATCCTCCCCACCCCTCCTAAACCTTCCCCCTCCCGCAAAAGAATCGTCGTGTCATCTACATAACCGACAATTCCCGGCACACCTCGTCTCACCCATCCCTTTTGCTCCCCCCTCACGCATACCTCCACTGCTCTATGAAACGGATCCTGCAAACATGCAAAAAGTAGTTGGGATAAAGGACATCCCTGCCACAGACCTCTACCCTACCCTTCCATTTACCTGCACCCAAACACCTGATCTATGATACAACGTTTGTATCCACCTCACAATCTCATCCCCAAACCCTTGTCTCCTCTGTATCCATCACAACGCTTCTCTCTCAACACTATCATATGCAGCCCTCCAATCTAAGGCCAACACGCCCCCCCTCCATTCCTTGCACACTCTCCACAAACACCCGAATCACCCCGTGCCCCTCATACATGGTCCTTCCCGGCACCCAATACTGGCCCGCTGCCACCACCCAATTGATCACACACTTCAACCTATTCCCCAGTATTTTAGCGAATAACTTATAATCTGCACACAGTAGAGAAATAACCCTATAGTCCTTCACAGTGCGCGAACTGGCCACCTTCGGGACCAAGACTACCACCCCAGATGCTTGCAAAACCCCCAGCTCACCCTTGTTTTTCATTGTGTTCAACAACCTCACCAAGAACTCCTTAAGTACGTCCCAATTTTGTAAGTAAAACTAACATGGCAGACCATCGATTCCCAGGGATTTACCTCTACTCATACCCGATAATGCCCGCCACACCTCCCCTTCCTCAATGTCCCCTCCCAGCGCCATAGGGTCCCCCCTGCTCAGAACATTGACCACATGCCCTCCCAACTGCCCTAACCCCCCCCTCCTTGCACTCCACCACTCCTCAAACAAGTCCCGAACCATTCATCCACATAACAACCCATCCCTTCTGTCGTACGAAGCCCCTGCCCCACACGAAAACCTCCAACCTCCTTCTGCACTAACAAACATTCCATCTCTGTAGCTGCCTGACGTTTCCTCTGCCCCCGCAGAACACACGCCGATGGCCTGTCGCCCCACAAAACTTCCTCTAATCTGCCCTTAACCCGCACAGCATCAAACTTCTGATTCTGCAATTCCCTGATGCGTTGCTTCAGCCCCTCTATTTCCTCCACAGGATAGCCCCTGCCCCCCCTCTCCCATAACAATCCCTCAACCGCCCCTCTAAATATCTTATAAGCCCAAAAGTCATCTGAGCCTCCCCCTTGCCCTGTCTAACATAATACGCCCTAATCCTCCCCTTTGCCACTCCATCCCACCATGCCAACATATCCCCAACAGCTTCCCCCCCAACCACAACTCCCTCCACAATCGTGCAAACCCCTCCCTCCCCCCTCCATCGTCAAGGAGCCGAGCATTCAATTTCCAAAAACTCCTGTGCCTCTTAGGCAACCCGTCCCACCCTACTTCAACAATTACCGCCCGATGATCTGAATATGCTACGTCCACCACACACACCCTTTCCACCCTTGCAGTCTGTGTTATGTACAAACGTGTGCTCCACCTCCCACGCCTCACCTGTAGCCACATCCCACAACCCCTCCCCTCACAAAAGATCCCCTAACACTACAGAGTGAAACTCCACCCCTCGAGGCTCCACATCTTTTCTTCTCACCACACAATTCCAGTCACCCCCCACAACCGCCATGGGGGGAAGGGACCGGAGGTGGTACACTAACACATCCCTCACAAAGGCAGTCTTGACACGACCATTCCCCTCTGCGGGCCCATAGACACACACTAGCGCCACCCTCTCCCCCATCCACAGCCCATCCACTCGCACGACCCGTCCTTCCTCCCCTACCTCACTATGATACACAACAAACGGGCTGGTCTCTCGCAAAAGGATGGCAACCCCCCCTTTCAATCGAGGTGAATGTGCAACAAACACCTGAAATCCATCCAGTACTAACTCACACCCGGCCTTATAATTGTGCTCTTGCACAAAAGCTACATCCACTCCATACCTTCGTAGAAAACCCACAAACCACATACACTTCACTCTGTCTCGCAACCCATTTACATTTACTGAAACACACTTTGCCCTTTCGGCACAGATCCCCTTTTAGACGCCTGCCAGTGTCTACCACCATGCACACGACCAGACACTGGAGGTCTTCCAGTGTCCACCACTGGACCCCTTGACCCCTTAGGGCCACCTTGTGCCACCTCTGCCCCATGCACCAGCTGTATACAGACAGTGTTGATCCGCCTTCTTGTCTGCTCCGCCATTTTGAGAAAATCTCAGCTTGTCTCAACGGCCAGCAGAGGGCAGTGTAACGCACGTCCGCTCACTACAGAGGTCGAGCGACAAATGATATCAATAAATTATGATGATGGTACACAGCATTTTCTGTCAAACGTTTACTGTTGTAAGGACACAGCATCATTTTTAATCCGAAAACTAGTAGCGATATGTATGTAATATGTAACTATAACAAATAATGGAAGAAAAAGGCCACTGTATAGGTTTCTGAAAATATTTCTTTAGAATTGATCGAATCTATGGAGAATTTTCTACAAAGAACATCCAGAAACAGGCACATGTACAGTACTGACTCACGATATCGTAATAACACGATTGCATACAAACCATACCACTGGAGGAGGGGGGATTGTAGAACCCGCGGTCAGAGTCATAAAACTCCAGACCGACGTAACCTTCGGAAGATTACTGATGTGGTGACTGGACGTTGTGAAACAGACGAATGGATCTCAGGTATTAACACAGTATTACGAGGGTATAATGCAGCTACATTCAGAACTTGCAAAAACAAAGTTTCCTTTGTATTTCCTCTCCTTAATTGCATATCAAAACACCTCGAATAATTGTAATTAGGCAAGATTTTATATAATTATCTACGTGAGCTAAGTATCCTAAATAGAATGTAATTATTGTTATAATTATAACAGAGCGCTAAACCCATGATGGTCATAGAGGGCTGAATGGAAGGTAATATATTAATTGATCACTATACATTACGGAACTAGTGCCCGAGTGAGTGCATTTTGCAGGGCTATAATTAAAACATTCGTAACAGTAATGAGTATTTTCATGGCTGTGTGCACCAATGGATGTGGACAGTTGGCGACGCTTCTCATGTTGTATTTGTTTATTGTTCGGAAATCCCACTCGAAGCCATCTTCTCAGTAAATTAGTTATCGTATGTTAAAAATAACTGTCGATATGCACTTGGACTGTTGCATATGTTTACTCACATATATGGGGTTCCAGGGGGCGAGTCACAGCTGGCCCCCACCACTATGCTGGTCGATATGTATGGTGCTATGTATGGATGCTGCCTTCATTGCTTTGCTCTCCACATTGTTCCACTTCCTGACAATTCAAAGGCTGAAAAAATACTTTCTAACATCCCTGTTACTCATCTAGTTTTCAACTTCTGAAACTATCTCTAGCTTCTTTTTGTGTAAAACGGAACGGTTGTAATTATAATTTTAATTTTTCAAGAGGTTGACAGGTAACCCAGCGAAGGTCTCGGTCAAATAGCCTCAAGCTCCATTGATGGGTCATCATATAATAAAGATCTGCATCAGACAACACTTGACCTGTTTCTTGACGAATCATACTCAGCAAAACCTTATTTCTTGACATCCTTGACCAGGTGTGGGTTCCATATTGGTGCTGCATACTCCAATATGGTCTTGATGTACATAGTGTACAGTGTTGTGAATGACTCCTTACTTATATGTTCGCCAGGCTCCCATATGCTACCGTGGTTATTTGGATGAAGTGCACCACAGATGTGATTGGTATGATGCTCACCCCAAGATCCATTTCCTTGAGTGAGGGTTGCAGTCTTTCACCTCCTAGACTGTACTACATCTGCAGTCTTCTTTGTCCTTCCCCTAGTTTCTTGACTTTACATTTGGTGGTATTGAACTCTAGAAGGCATTTGTCTCCAGATTCCTTTGGAGTCTTTCCTTATCCACGTTTGCTTGTATTTTCTCCTTATTAGTTTCACATCTGCGACCAGGGATACCTCTGACTCAAGAAACACCACCGGCCCTAGAACTGATTCATTTGGAAACCCTCTGGTCACAGGCACCCACTCTGACACCTCGTTACGTACCATCATTCATTGTTTCCACCCGATCAGCTATTCCCCGGTCCACTGCAGTGCTTATCCTGTTATTCCTGCTGGTTATTCCTAGCAGTTAGCCAAACTTGAGTCCTGGAGTTGGAAAGTACAGTGCCTGCACTCTGACGGAGGGGTAGAGATATGTTGCAGTTTTCGAACTGTAGTGTAGGTACTCCTGTGGAAAGACTGTGATGGAGTGAATGATGAAAAATTTTGTTCTTTTTTTCGGGTCACCCTGCAACAGTGAGAAACGGCTGATGTGTTAACAAAAAATTAAAATATTTGTATCTTTCCCCATATTTGTAATACTCTGCAAAGATTTCCCATAAATGGTATTTTTATAAGATTGATAGCTTCAGAATTTATTGGACATTTGGGGTTCATCATTTGCTGAATATTAATCCTCAATTTTCTATCATAAGTACATTAAGCACTACAATAAACAAATTTATTATATAATTTTTTTTGAGTGTGATGGTTATTTGTCAATGTTTAATTCTTATTTGGGATATTATATTTTCTCTATTATTACCATGCCTCTTCAAGGGGGACTCCTTGACACGGCGAGAAGGCTCTTGGTCTATGGAATTAGACACTTTGGTCTCGTTTCTCAGACCGAACCTAATTATCTCCCAATCCTCCATTCCCTATCCAATCCTTCCCATCCCCCCTTTTTTTCCTTTTGTCTCCCCTCCCGATCCACCCTTCTCCCCATCCTGTTTGTAACCTCTGGGGTCATCCCCTCTGGCATTACGGTCTCCAGGTAAGGGGAAGTATGCTGGAGTTCATCCCGCTCCATGAGGTTCCTCGGGTGTGGTGTAGTTTGCCGTGGAATCTGGATTATCTGCAGGAGCCCGACTCCCTTTCCGGATTTCCGAAAAATGGGTGCGGTGACCTGCAGGTAACTGGTGTATTTCCGGTGGCTGCCTGTCGGTTCTGGGAGGTGGCAGCCGAAGGAAGTATGCTTTGTGGCGGGCTTCTGACTGTCCTCTGTTTTGTCCACCGACGTGGCTTGGTAGATGTGAGGTTGGTATCCCCGAGCGCTGGGTTACTGGCGTGAAGAGTAGGGTATGGCACAAGTTCCACGCTGCATCTACACTGCTTACGGTCTCGAGGTCCTCTCGGATGAGAGGGGGAACTTACGGCCCTTTCATTCCTTCGTAATCTCCTCTCTTCTATGTGCGGGTTATTTGAGCATCGTTCCAGTCACGGTATTTTGCCTTTTTTTTGTTATTCCGTGATAACCCTCTTCCTCCCAGGCCCTTTTCTGCTACCGCATCCTTTTTTGACCCGGCTTCATTACTGGACCATTCTCCAGATTCTTCCAATACCTCTGTACCTTCTGCTGGTGACGCTTCATCACCTGCTCCAAGTGCTGAGGCTCTGCCCTTTTCTGCTAGTGCCTCTATCGCTTGCATACCTCCAATTATGCGTCTGGCTTCCTTGAATACGGTGCATCGGTTTTTCGATCACCCACCTACCTCTGGTCGGGTCGCCCATGGTA